>NW_020955984.1:364973-383729 GCF_003031625.1 Empidonax traillii | reverse complement strand
TGATCATTTCTTTTGATACATACAGTGTCATTTGGGGAAACTACACTAATGCATTTTTAAAATGCCTGAATGACCACTTGTAAATCATTTCTGTTATTAAAGATAGTTCTGCATTCAAATGCAAATGAATTATTAAATAGGATTTATTTCAGTAAAATCACTATTTTTCTTTTACAATTCGTGTTTTACCTTTTTAGATAGTCTCTTAAGAAAAAAATCTGGCAATTTAAAATCACTCAGAGAAGTAGATCTTGAACTAAACCCTATCAGTTCTCTTAAACAGAACTGGTTTTCAGTTACATTGACATGAAAGTCCATCTGCTGATAAAAACTGTAGCATTAAAAGTATTGTATTGTATTTTAGAATGCTCTAAATCAGATAGTATAATCTAAAATTGCATCTTTATTCATCTGCTTTATCTTCTTCTTCTGGAATGGTTTCAGCAGTTAATAAAAGAAGAAATATATAAAATAGAAACAATGCCTAGAAATTCATAGTTTCTTGGAAATCTGGATTAATTATAATAGCATTCATACAATTCAAATCTGTTTCAGAGAACAGATGAGACAGTTGATAAAGGCTTTGGAAAAGAGGGTATGTTCAGCAACACATATTTACAGGATGACTAGAGCCTCGACAGAGGCTTGCAGAGGCTTGGGTTAACAATATTTTCAGACAAAAACTAGGAGTTTAATCCAATAAGGAGAACTGCAGAACATCCTATTTGATAGCAATGCTTGACTCAGAAATACTTTGTTCCCAGAATGACATCCAAAATCTAAAGTTAGACGCATGGGAGGAAGAAACCTTAAAAGAGGAGATCAGAAGTGCTACTACTGAGCAGGGCAACCCCTAAACCTGGCTGATAGAAAATGCTGGGAACATCCTGAAATTTTGCCACAGGGCAGAAATAAGCACTTGGCTCAGGGCAGACGGCTGGCATCTCTCTCTAAGCACAAGGCACATTAAATTATGTTTCCTAATATCTATGTAACTTGACCTTTTATCTCCATGCTGTGGAGTGGGCAGGCATCTTTCTTGTGAGGGCAATGGAGCAATTACTCAGACAGCATTAAATCTGAAGGTTAGTGCAGTGTGCATGGAAAGGCACAGGTTCCTTTAATCTGTGCTCAGGAGCTGAGTGTGCTATGTACAGCATTTCAGTCATAATATACATGTAAAAGTCATAAGCTAAAATTTGTCATGAAAATGTGCATATCTATATTTGCAAGCGGGCTTTCACAAGTAGAAAATTTAATATATCCTGTAATCAACACTGACATGGTATTCAGATACTGGAAAGTGCAAATTGCCAAATTCTGGACCAATTACTTTTAGTATGAAACAACAAATAGTATTAGCTCTTGGAGGAATGTAAATTAAATAGTAGGAAAAGAATTACTACTAGCTAACCATGTAACTAAGTAGGAAATGTAATGAATACTTAAATGCTGGTTTAGAAATCTTTCATGTGTGGTCAAATCAGGCCACAGCTGCTAGGAAGTCACACAGCATCCAGAAATGAAGTGACAGGTACTTCAGATAAAAGAATAATATGCCAAACAGTTCAGATGCACATCATATCATCCAATTTCAATCTAATTTTCCAATAATTTTTAATGGAAATAAATAAGAAAGTTTTCCTTCTGCTACAGCAGCAGAGAAGTAAAATAACTTTTTTTTGTGAGTGTGTTAGTAGCAAATTACATTTTGCATCATGGTGACATTTGAAAGCCACATCTCTCTGCATCAGATAAGAGTCCTACCAACCATTCATAGAAGTAATTTCTGTTCTGTAGATCTTACAATCTAAGCATACAAGCACAGCTGATAGATAAAACAAAAGGTGGGGAAGGACAAGAAAAGAAGAGGCACAGGAAGGTAATACGATACCATTCAACCTCAGTCTGTTATAAAGAAAGATATTCATATCTCTTGTATCTCTGGCTGGTTGGTAAAGAAACACATTTTTAGGCAGCAAGGCTACTGTTCAGATTGTAAAATACTGTCCTGCTTTCAGAATTCAAGAATAATCTTACTGTGTGTGTCTTTTTCCTGTAGGACTTACCTTCGATAAATCTATGGTTGACTTGGAAATAAAATCTTAGCATGTTGTAAAAACTGGCTTCTTAGCTGATTTAGGTTAGCGTTCAGCAGCTTTTCTCTTAGAAAGAACATGTGGTTCAAATAAGTCACAAATAGACCTAGCAGAAGAATCTGGGGTATTGTTAGTTAGGAATTTGCATTACAAGTGGGCTATTGAAGAATGACAGGAGAGACAAGGTGTCTCTGTTAAAGGTAATGTAATGATTAGTATGTGTCGTGAAAAATCTACAAGTTCAGTTTTGGAAGCAAAGAGGTCTGGACAATTTTTCTGCATGATTAGCTAAAATTATTATTGTTATAAGAAAGTTTAGTAGGTAATCCATTTTTATAAAATTCAATGCACTTCAGGTTATGGTTAGATATTGAAATTGTATAATCCAAACCATTTATATATATATATATGTACGTATATAAAACTGTCTAAAGGAAATTAATATATAGATATTCCTTTGGATGAACTATTTCTTGAAAATATCTCACAGTTGTTCGTTCTTTTTTAATCTGAAATAAGTGAGACTGGTTTGACTGAAAATACTACTTCTCCTTTGTTATTTGTCTTGACTACCTACTATTAACGTCTTTTGCAGCCTCTGAGGCCCTCCAGCCAGCCACTGGAAAAGAGTAAGCACAAAATCTGCACCACAATGCAGTGTGCTTGAGTGGGGACTAATGTGCCTGAGTTAATTTGGATATAGAATCTTGATATTTATTGCAAAAGCAGTTAATAGGATCCCTCCCTTTTGCCCTGGTCATTGAAGTTTGAAACTGAGGACTCCTTCACAGTGGGAACCCTGATCTCCTTAGACTTTTAGGCTGCTGTTTTGCGGTAACATCCATGGGTAAATCTTTGCAATGAACCTAGCCTGTATTGTCTTAGTGTGACTCTTCAATAAGGGTGTCTGATCATACCCACATGACCACCTCTGTCTTTAGAAATGTCATACTATCATCTTGCTTTTCTTGGAGACTAGGCAAGATTAGATCTTTAGAAGATCAGATCCATCTAAAGTTACCAGCTAATGGCCTTGTCCTCTTTAACAATAAATAATTTTGGAATGAAACTCTGTCTTTTCACTGCCTATGTAAATTTTTCTCCTTTCTTATAGATTTTTATCTTGAGCATCAGGTACAAAGGGGAATATAAAAAGCTCCAGCATATCATCTCTATTCCCTTACTCTGGGAATGGCTCCTTTTGAATTTAGTTCCCCAAATGTTTCAGTGAGGAAAAGTTCAAACAAACTAGTTCAAGAATTGCTTTTTTCTGCTTGTTTCTTTCACCAGCTTTATCTGAATTTTATATTATAAATATTTTTATTCACTCAGAATTACCTTTTCAGGAATAACAAATTTAAAGTCACAATTTCTAATCCTAGGGAATATGTGCAAAAGCATGAATTAGTGGCATTGCACTAACGTAGTAGTCATGCTGGTATTTTCTAACTTATTTTGTTTCTGACTTTTTTGCCTTAGTAATGTTCTTCTAATATAGATTTTGTATGTGTAATATATTTTATTATTTCTTCTTCCCTTCCCTAATATTTATTCAGCTGTAGTCTGCAAACTGGCTTTGTATGCTTTTGTGCCTTTAAATATTTGCTCTTATAGGAAGACTCCTACATGTACATTTCTGGTGATGATTCTAATGAGGTACCCCAGCCTTCAGGGCACAGTTCTGTCAGCAGGTGCTCCATACAAAGCAATGTTCAAGCTTGCAGGTTATATTCACAACAGTGTAATTTTCTGGAATGATTCAGCATGCAGTGGGGGAAATACTGGCGTAGGGCCCAGAGAACTTAAGCATCTCTTTTTCTTCTGAACTAATATTTATAAGTTAAATATCACATGCTTTATAATATAAGTAAAAGGTTAATACTGGTGGCATTGTACTGGCATGATTTTTATGGTGGTCAATTTTCTTCATTAAAAAAAAAACAAACTCACCTATGAAAGCCCACTCCTCACCCCCAAAAGCTCAAGTTGTTATTAGACTTGTGATTACCAAAGCAAAGATGTTTAATGTCAGTTTTAAGCTAGCTGGATCTGCTTGCAGGTCTCTCTTTTCACTCTATATTTTAGTTACAAACAAGAAATAAACCTGGCATTATTCACCCTTCTGACTTACACGGTGATTATCCACAGTGGCCATGCATTAAACAAAGACCTCTTCATGTGCTTGCAGCAACACGTATGCTATTTTAAAACACCATATATTTTATATACATCATAAATTCCTTTTTACTCAAATGATAACTTTTAAAAATACTGAAAAAATAAACATGTTATTAATTCATTTGGTATTTAAAATCCTTTATAGTTACAACATTGCTTGCAAAATAGAGTATGAATTAAAAATCTATAATTAAAGACTTTGAATTTTAAAAAGAATTTTAAAGAGAATGCTATATACCCTCTTTCCAAACTTCCTTATTACAAGTTCATGTTTACAATAGAAGAGATTGTAAAATTTTATTAAAAAGAAAAATCAAAGAAAAATCATCTGGTTCAAAAAGCCAATATGTCAAACAAAATTTTAGTCAAAATGAAGCAGCCTTTCTTTAATCATTTTTTCTTACATTTTTACAAGTTTTCTCAAGGAACAGGTATGACCTTGTAAAGTTTACAGCAGAGATCACAAATTGTTGTCATCTCTGTATGCTGCTCCTTAGAGTAATTGCAGGCCTGAGTCCAAAAAAGTGAATTCCATAAACGGTCTTTTCTGGAAAGCATTTTTAAATCAATCATCAATCTACTTTTTGACAGTGTTCTTCCTGGTAAAATCAATATTAAGCCATACAGGTAGTACACAGTTTTAGAGATTTCCATTTCATACCAGATGCCAGGAGTTATTGCCTGGAAACAGCTGGAATGCTGCCCTGCATAGACAGGGAAGCTGGGATACAGGAGCTGGAGACAATGGTGGGGAGGCAGGCAGGACCAGTGAAATCATCAATTATAGAACAATTTGTGTTTAAAGGGATCTTCAAAGGTCATTGAGTCCAACCCCTCTGCAATAAGAAGGAACATCCTCCTTTTGATAAGGTTGTTCAGAGCCCCATCCAACCTGACCTTGAATGTTTTCAGGGATGGAAAACACTTCTTTGGGCAACATGTTCCAGTGTTTTACCATTCTCATTGTAAGAAACTTTGTCCTTAAATTTAGTATAAGTTGACTCTCAGTTTAAAACTATTTCCAATTGTCCTATTGCAACAGGTCTTGGTATAACACTGTGGAAACCATGTGGTTGTACCTACATGATACGGCCGACCTCACTTTAGTTTCAACATCAGCCACATGCTAGTCATCTCAGTGAGGAGCTGAATTCAAACTAACATACCCATGGTGGAACCCAGTGTCCTGCTGGGGTATCAGGTGTGTGCAGGATCCATCTACCAGATGTCATGCTCCAGGGGCCGTTGGCAAGGGAATACCAGAACTGAGCATGTCAGTCAAACTGAAGTGTGAGGACATTCACCCCGTCAAAGGCTTATTACTGACACCTGTCATGTATCTTTGGGAAGCTTATGGTTGAACAAACAGTTAAATGTACTTTGCTTTTACTTCAAAATTCTCTTATATTTAAAAGATAAATTTATTTAAAAGATTATAAAAGACCGGCACAGCAGGAATAAAAAAACCCAACAGATGATAAACTGAATTAAAATTTTAGACTAATCATACTAAATACTTTACTTCATAAACATCTTCACTGGCAAAGTAATTTATTATAAAAAGGGGACAATGCTGATAAATGTTATCAAAATTAAATATTTCAAACAATTCTGAATAGAATTTTGCCCATAGGTTAAATATAAGTTATTTATCATGAGTTTTCATTTAGTAGACAAGATTTTTCATGGTTCATTTGTAAAAGGTTATTTAAAGACAATAGATGTATGCTTGAAAAGGCCAGATGAGAACCTGATCCATTGTCTTTTTTTTCCACTGTATGTATTCAGGAGACTGATCCAGATAAAGATATCCAGACAATACAATTATAGATATAATTGCTATTTAGAGCTAGTAGCTTATCATTACAGAGTGTCTGTATGGGACATTCTTGGATTAATCATGTTTTTGCAGGTGCCTTTTAAGAGAAATTTTAAATTTTTAAAAAATTTTATGTGTTTGCAAAGACCATATGAAGACCTACTATTTATGAAATACATTTATAGCACTTCTTTAAAAAGTTTTTTCAAGTTCAAAATTTTCACTGAAACCATATTTTGCGTGAAGAGCAAATGATGATTAAGAATTCTCTTTGAAGTTGAACACTTGCGGAGAAACAAATGAAACATTTTATACATTTTTCTCTGTGCTTTCAGCTATCCAAAAGTAAAGAATTTGCAGATGGTTTTGAAGAAGGTGGGAGGGAAGGAATCAGATATTTATCTCATTTAGAAATAAAATTGTGCCATAATAGTGAGATTTTAATGATGGATTTTGTTTTGAAATACAACAGAAATAAATATTACTCAGTGCATGAGAAATCCTAGGTTTCAGGAAATCTGATGTGAGACAGTTTGAAGTCAACAGCCAAGATAAATAGCTGTTGCCTGAGAACGAAATAAATATTTATTGCAGTGCTTGTCCTGGGGGAGATTAGGGTGCCATAACCACAAGAACAGAAGCGTACCACTCACTGGTACGACATATGATTTATTTACACAGAACATGAGATAATGACTTCTGTGCTGAGATCCCAGTTCTAAGATGTCTGTTCCTTGACACAAGCACACTACGCAGTCATGCCAGCACAAGCCCTGGGTTTCTCCTTGACTTTGTTTCTGCTCAGACACCATGGTGAACCTGAAGAAAGAGGATCCACACCATCCGTGTCCTGTCCTGCAGCCCCAGCCTCTGCCTGTAGCAGCATTTCAAGCCCAGACTGATACAAGGTGACCGACACCCAGGCACCAAGCGACCCCTAAGTGGCAGCTGTTTTCACTATTTATTGCTGTTTAAAAACAGATTGTCAGCATAAGCTGCCAAAGGCTTTGCTTCTTATGATCTTCCCCATATATATCACCCATCACAATTTGTTACCAGTGCTACCATCACCTTCCGCTCTCCTGCCCCAAACCAGGTACAGAGATATAAAGCTCCTAACAGCTCATCTGTTTTCTTATTTTTTTTCTTGCATGTACCTAAAACCCTAGAGCAGGACAGATCAGGCTGTATCACATTTAGCAGTCTCTTGGCTGGGTGTCCCCATAACATTTATCTGTGCACTTCTGTTCTCTGTGCAGACACCAGTACCAGACACCAGAACCACCTGAACAGTGAGGTTTTGGCAGCTGTAGTCAAGGTCCCACCTACCTGAGTTATGTTTTCAGATGGGCTTTATCTTTGGTTATGCAGTCATATTTCCAAGTTAAATAAGTCTGATACCAGCACACGTAATTTCCTGAGGGCAGAATTCCCTATCAGTTATATGCATAATTTTAAAAGTTATTTAAAGAAAAGGCTTTGTCCCCTATAAAAAGCATGACAGTCTAGCAGGTGGTCTAAAGCTGCTTAGCAATTTTACTGGTACTATTTTTGCATTTCCTTTGAAATGGCTTCAGACAAATAGGATCATATTTAGGTATTTTGTGAATTTTGGTTTGGGGTAATGCATTATGAGAAGAAAATAAATGGCTTTAAAGCTTTAGAAATACGAAGAAATATTCTGATTTGTAGCATAGGTAGTCATTATGTTTACTAGGTTTTCTGAGCATTTATATGGAAATAGTTTCAACTGCTGGCAGCCTGATACTTCATAATAAAACAAGAAGATTGATTTTAGTGATCTGAAAACAGAGGGGTAATTATATTCTCATTTTCATGTTCATGATGTGCACAATTCTCCTATCAAACTTTAATGGGTGTTACAAGTGCAAGAACATATGCAAGAACGTAGGAAAAACACCACAAAGCTGTTAGCTTTGAAATTCATTGTCGGATAGCAAGTATTGTCGCTGTAAATCTTAACTTTCACAGCCAGCGAGAGCTGCAGGGTAGACTAGAGAAAAAGACAGGCATGGAACTGTAGCTGTGCATTAAAAGTAACACACTGTACATTGCTAAAATATGTATTGTGATTAAGTTAATATTGAGCAGTGAATTTTATAACCTTTTCTGATTTTCTTTTCCCCAGGTAAAAATCAACACTTTTCTAACTGCAGTATCCTTCACATTCATTTTCTCTAGTGTCAAAAGAGGTGTATTAAACACTCTGGGAGAAAACACACTCTCTGATACGGTGGCAGCAGGGTGCATATGGTTTCATAACAACATTAAAAGCTCATCTTTCCTTCTATCTCTTTCCAGGAGCTGCTGTGGGAAGGGTGACACAGAAGTGAGAGTGTACTCCCTGCGGTTGGTTCTCAGAGAGCTGTGAAAAAAGATGGCATGGAGGAGTGCAGGGTGTACTAAATAACATCTGTTCCTAAATGGATGTAATAACATCCAACCTTCTTAGCACAAACAGAAACATGTCAAGTTAAATAGGGTAGCAGTGGGACACAAAGTGCAGTATGTGGAAGTCATGAAAATAAGCAAGTGGACCACTAACATTTGTGACACCAGTCAACTGCTTAAACAGGCTGGTGCAATCCCCATGACAAGTCCATTTATTAAAAATGTGGAACACCAGTCACTTTACAAAATGTGGAAAATAAGTATGTGAAATTGTGATTTATAGCATATCTTTTTTAGAAGGCTGGAGGACAAATAAAGAGTTTTCTCTTGGTTTTTGACCCAATCAAAATTTTGAGGGTAAAGATGACAGTTAAAAACCCACAAAAACAAAAGGAGGGTGAAGTTCATAACCAAACAGAGAGCTGCACTGGAATTTGAAGGAGTAACCAGAGAGAAACCCTTGCTTGTGCTTTCACAGGAATTTTTTTTTCAGGAACTGAGTTATTTGCTTTTCTGCCATCAGGGCCTTTCTTAAGAGTAATGATTTTTTCCCGCCAGCCTCTTCTGCCACCTTTATTCAAATTCAGCAAATGCTGTTTATATATTTTGATTATATTTATATAAAAAAATCTAAGTTTAACTATGGACACATGTTAATTCCTTTCTCAGAAGAAAAACTGTCCCATTAAAAAAAAAAACACACCCATATCTGAAAGCTATCTAATGAAATTGAGGGAATTGAAAAAGATCAGTGAAAGTAAACATAGATGTTTCAAGATAAAAATTAAAGATAGCATGTGACACAAACGAAAAGAAATACTGGGAGGCTGATTGAAATTGAGTGTAACAGAAAAGTTATATTTACAGGTAATTTGATTAATTGCTTCAGATAACATTTGCAATTGTGATGATTTTAGGTCATAGCTTTACTCTGTGGCATGGCATCACCAGCATGCCCTCATCCATATGAGTGCTCCGTGCTAAATCCTCTTTAGAGGAAACATTTCAAACACATTTTCTGCTTCAGCCTTTAATTGCAAGTTTTCCTTTCCCCAAACCAAAGTTTTCTAGTAGGAAAAAAAAAAATTATTTTTGTGTCTTCTTAGAAACACTACAGAGACTGTAACAGGTGGGATGTTTACATTTTTTTCCACCAGTAGAAAAGCAGAGGGTAAGGACACCAAACAGAAAATCCAGGAGTTCTTTTTAAAAAGGGTAAGACTGTCTCTATCAGAAATTAGATGAGGTTTGGGAGTTAGTTTTATACTGCCCTGCAGGGGGAAATAGTTTTATACTGCTTTTCTACCAAATACATTATACATAAGTCTAGCATCTTTATCTAGCTTTTCAGTCATTCTTCACTCAGTGCTACACACTGAGCAAAATTCGACTCACTTTATGCTGGTAATGCTTTTAGGGAGTTGCTGTGAAAAACAGCATGGCATTTTAACCTAACAGCATGAAACCATATATTCAGGTATCTCTACTGGAAATCATATAAAATAAGAAGTAGTTAATATTACCAATTCTATATGCGCAATACTGAGCCACTAACCAAGTGCTTGTAAACATTACAAAATATAAACATTAACCCATATGATTCTGAACTTTTAAAGTTTGATTTTGAGGAGCCCCTGTGCCTGGCAGCAAAGTCTGCAGAATCCAAACTACCAGATGCCAGCTTATTTTGATTTGCTCTTTGGTTTACAGTTGGATAACGCTAAGTGGGTGCAGGTTTATTACTTTGCCTCCTTATTTATTTGTTTTATTTGTTTTCATGTACAGGGAATAAACGATTCTCTGTTTAGTTGCCAATAAATCTCTGAGCTGGAGTGTATGGTGTGACAGTTCTTAGTCTGAATTAATTGAGAGACAAAATCAAACCAAAAAGTGGCTGTGGAAGAAGGGGAATCAGTTTACTCTTATGAGACTGTCTATGAGAATAGGTCTGTTAATGGGGGATGGTTTTGTGTGTGTGTGATACAGGGGTTGAAAGCAGGAAGGAGTATCTGTATTTGGGAAGAGCAAACTAGCCAAAGCATGCTTTTCAAAATTCTTTGATAAAGCAAACTTCATGTTTTATTGTGGGAAGGAAAATTGGGAGAGCTATGCTTAAGCATTTCAGTTAGTGTAAGGGTCTGATCTAATTTTGAAATTATCAGTTATGCTTTAAAATTTTTTAAGATCAGTTTTGAAATTAATGTCATCCTAAAACAACTATTTTTGTTCTGAAAAAAAATTCTTTTGGCTAAATTCAGAAATTAGTTTTCTTTGGTTTTGAGGATAAAAATAAGGGGGAGAGAAAAAAATTGGGGCAGTGGAATATCTTTGAATTACTCCAAAAGAATCACAGTAAAAATTTCCTTTATTTGCGACATTCTTTTAAGAGGTAGCACACCATCTTACTAATGTAAAATTCCATCTGTTTGGAACAAATGGATTATAAAGCAAATTACTCTGCCACTGCTAATGGTGTATACAGTTTTAAACTTTGTTCTGAAAAAGGAATAGAAAGTGTTTCACAGGTGGTGGCAGGTCCTCTCAAGTATAGAAGATTAAAGTCTGAACTCGCTAAGGTTTTCTCAAAACAATTAAAGTAGGCTTCATCTGGCATTACTTTCAACTTCTATAGCATAGATAGTTAGATCTAGATGAGGCATGTTCATGTCCCTTTATAGACAGTTCAGAAAGAGAATTAAAACTCAGCTCACCCTGCGATAAAAACGTGGAATGATTGAGTGACCTGTTAAGAAAATGTTTTCCTCCTCCTCCTCAGTTCCTTACAGAATTAACGGTCAGGTGTAGACATTTATATTCTAGACAAATGTACTGGGTTTAATAAACCCTCCTGTAACATTTCTGAAATTTCTCAAAGCTGTATCAGTCTTCTCAGTGTTCTGGGCAGCTTCTGGAGGAACCCCAGGTCCATCACTGCTGTGGTTCAAGGCTACTGAGCCTTGCTGGCCAGCAGAGCTAGAGGCACTGTGCTGGTTTTGGCTGAATACAAAAAATGTTAAAAAAATTACCCAGTTGACCTTGGTAGACCTAGAATAGAGTCAAATTTGTAGAATGGAGTAAAAAGTCTTTAAATATTTTGTAAATCTGCTACTAGTGATTATCAGAGCTCGTGTTTAAGGAGATTCCAGGTTCCAAATGGTTTAGAGGTGATTAGGCCTTGTGTTTTGCATATTTCCAATAAGCATTGTCATTCTAATCCCAGCATTTCTATATTAATTTTGCTTGAGGGGTAAAAAAAATTACCACCTATGATATTTGGACTAACACCCCCATCCATCTTTAAATGAAGTGGCAGCAGCACATCCTTCAAGTTTAGTCATTGGCCTGGCAACAACACTGTGACATGGCTGACAGATTTGTTTTTCTGTATAAGAATTACTTTTTCATAAATAAGTCTTTCGGGTTCAATAGAAGAATAAATTTTATTGATGCTGTTTGTAACTGTATGTGGTTTGGAAGTGGAAGGTGGTAGAAGCTGGTCCCTGGAATTCCTCTAGCTTTGTCTTCAAAGGATTTATACTACTATACTTGCTAGCTTTCTTTCTATCTCTTAAATTATTTCCATTTTATATTGCACTATTTTAAAGGATGCTGAAAGAAAATTCCTTAGGTTAGGACAAATAAAATCATTCTTTAGAAGGTATAGGGATGGCAAAGACTCTTCAAGCTTGCCTAAAGAACTAAGAGTTGGGACAGGCTGATCAAGAAAACTCTCAGCAGCATGATCAGATGTAGTAGGAAGAGAGAAAAGGAAACTGGTACTGTAGAAAAGAGTAGGCTGAACAGAGCAGCAGCAAGAGATTTTGCTTACTAATAATGTTGGAGATAATGTTTTACAATAAAGAAGAATGAAGGGCCCAGAAGAACAAAAAGCTGTCTGACAAATAGTATATGGTCTCTTTATCAGGTACCACTAAGGTGAAAGCAAAGATCCTGGACTGGGGCTTTCAGAAGCAGTTTAGAAAGAGCTTTTCAAGGCATTATCATTGCCAGAAAGACAAATGATACTTTCATTTGTTGCCCTAAGTGCTAAGATGCCTCTAAATGCAAAATATCTTTTTGGTAGTCGAAAATGAAACATCTGGTTTGTGAGATACATGTGTTCATTTTACAAATTACTTTGTGAAATTAATGGTTTAATTAAAAAAAGTCATGGAAATTTTACATACAATTGCTACTGTACAGAATTGATTTTAATTTACTAGTTAACCTTCGATTTTTATGATAACGCATACTATGTTAAAGTAATTATGGTTAAATTATGATGATGACATTAAATATTCCTAACATATTTTAACAGACGTGATTGTTGATCAGATTATATAGTTGCTAATTGTTCCTCTAATTGTTCCTCTGGCATACAATCCTTATAAATAGATATTTGGTACAATTTTTGAAACTAAATCTCTCTTGCTGCAAATTAGGTTACATTAACTGAAATACGTGAATTATCCACCTTTTCTTACAATAATACAATATTCTATGATATAATTTGAAACTGAATTAAACTTTTTTTACATTTTAGAATTTGGAAGCTTGAATGAATAGTGGTTAATTTTGAGAACTTGTTGAAAGGTAAAACACAATCTGGAAGTGTTTTGGGTGTGGGGGTTTTTGTGTGCTTTTGTTTTGGTTTGTTAATTTGTTTGTTTTTTGTTTGGCTTGGTTCTGTTTGTGGTTTTATTTGTTGTTTTTTATTATTTTCTGTGGGGTTTTTTTACGCAAAAGTGACTATATTGGTCTTTGTAAGGCCTGTCACATAAACAGACAGTCACAAAAACAGGAATGCATGGTGTTATGCGAAATGCAGGAGTGAAAACCAGGCATGTTATTTCCTTATATTCTTCTCTAAGCAAATCCAACTCAGTTTTAAATATTTCCTTCCAGGTTATGTTTTCAAAACCTTGTATTTCTTTCAATTTGCTTCAATTTGTTGGCATTTTTCTTAGTGTGGTATCTAAAGCTGGACACAACGATCCAGCTTAGTCTTACCTTGTATGGAGAAATGCAAAATAATTGCCTTCTGTAAGATAATGATGGCACTCAATTATATTGTTTCTCTTTTACTTAGCAAAATGACCATTTTTTTGAGTCGTCTTTGATTTGCTTGCTGCCTGGTAGGAGAACCTTTGCTCTGCTTGTTTGTCTGTCTTGTTTATAAAAGCTTTCCTAACTTTGTGTCCCTTACTAAGTGTTATTTCTTTCAGTCTTTTGGTTTTCTGTTTTATATCTCTATATGGGTACATATTTTCCGTGAGATTGGGTCTTAGAGACAGAGACAGGTTAAATACCAACCTTCTTAGTTTTAAGATTTTGTAGCAGTAATGGCATATAATTTCCCATCTTTTCTCTGTATTGAAACAGTGTGTTCTTTTGACTTAATAGTGACATTTGTCAAAACTAAAGCTTTTTCTACACTTTTCCTTTCCCTGCCTGGGGTCTATTCTAGCAATTCTCTATGCTGAAATTTGCATTTGTTTGAACATTTTTATTGTTCCACTGCTCTCACTTGTTTCCCACCTTAAAGTCACAAACTATGGCTTTGTGATCAGCTTTATCCATTGTTGTTTTCTACAGTGTGAGTTAATGCCTTCTTATTCAAAACATACTGTAAAAAAGCTGCTCTTAAATATTGCTTTCAACCTTTTTATAACCTAGTATTTTCAAACACATACTGCTATATTTAAAAAAAAAAAAATGGTGGCAAAGACCATACTTATAAAGACCATCCATTACTGTTTTTTGTTTCACCTGATAAGTCACAAATAAGCTTGTTTCACCCACATATTTTAATTTTTTATTAGTTTTTTATAATTGAATCAATCTTGGTTTATTCTGGTTTATTTTCAAACATGTTTTCAGCCGATATTTCTCTCCATTCTTTATAAATATCAAAAAGCCTGAGAGGATGGAAGTTGTTCAACAAATGCGAAAAAGAAAAAAAGCAGATTCTGCTCACATCTGTAACCCTCTTCAGTTTTTTTTAAGTAAAACTTTATCCCTACACTGATTTCAGACAGTTTATCTTTTTTCCTGCCTCTAGTTCTGATCAAGCCAATGTATGATTTTACTGATTTTTTCTGTCTGATCGCTGTACTCAGAGTACAGTCACATAATGTTATTTTGCCCAAGACTCTATTTAAATATGCTGCTATTCTACCCCACTTCTATGAAGAAGGCCTCTATGTCTCATTTTTTTTTTTTTTAGGTAAGCTACTTTGTGGACATTTTACTAAGTTGGCAATTCTTTACATAATATCAGATCTGCGTCAGCAAGGAATGCTGCTTTCACCTTATTTCTTCCAAGTATAATGGAATCATAGAATAGTTTGTGATTGCTCAGAGCCCAGTCTGGACTCCGAACCCAGTCCAGACCTTGAATGTTTCCAGGGGTAGGATACCTGCCACCTCTCCAGGCAACCTGTTCCTGTGTTTCACCATCCTCATGGAAAAAAAAAAAATTTGTTGTATCTAATATAAATATACTTTATCTAGAAAGCCTTTGTCCTGTTGCAATAGGCCCTGCTAAAAAGTTTATCCATATCTTTCTTGTTAGCCCCTTTTTGCTACTAGAAGGCTCCTGTAAGGTCTCCCTGGAGCCTCCTCTTCTCTGGGCTGAAAACCCCCAAACTCTCTCAGGCTTTCTTCATAGGAACTGTGCTCCATCCCTAATCATTTTTTGTGGCACTCCTCTGGATCCACTCCAACAGTTACATATTTTTCCTGTGCTGGGGAGCCCAGAGCTGGACGCAGAACTCCAGGTGGGGTCCCACCAGAGCAGAATAGAGGGGCAGAATCTTCTGCCACGCCCTGCTGGTCATGATGCTCTTGATGCAACCCTGGACACAATTGGCTTTCTGGGCTGCAAGTGCACATTGCTGGCTCATGTCAAGCTTTCATCTGCCAGCACCCCAAGTCCTTCTTGGCAGAGCTGCTCTCAATCCCTTCATCTCCCAGCCTGTATTGATACCATCTGATTGATACGTGCACTGTGGCATATTATAACCAAAAGTGAGAATTTTTATGCTGGTCTTAACTGAGATGAGGATCCCCTCTCTGCACCCTTCTGTGCCAACTTCTGTGCATCCTATTGCATCTGTGAGCTGCACTTTATACCTGTTTCTTTTATAAGCCTCTCCCTAGCACCACCTAAACCAGTGCTTGACCGTATGAAATCAGCTTCATCAAAGGCTTCAGGAACTTTTAGGTCAAGGACAGCTGACTGAACTCTCAGAAGGTGATGGAGCTTTCCTTGTTCTTACCTGGCAGCAGCAGGTACACCCAGGTTTCTCAGACTTGAAGTCCAGGCGTTCCCCAACAGTCCTGGACCTTGTCCTCAGAAGCTCCAGAAGCTCCCAAAGCAGAACCCAGAGATGGCTCTTTAAACTGCCATCTCTGTTAGTTACACTTGTCACTGAAATTAGTTACACTTGTATGTGCCATGTGTATAAAAGATTTCAAAGCAAGAAATGTCTTTCGTAATGAAAAGGGTGAAGAGCAGATCACCTATTGAAACAATCCAAGCATTTAAGGGTTGTTTCTTTTCACTAACCATTGCAAGCTCACGAGAAATGGTGGAGAGGTTAAGAGATAATCCAGAAACCTCAGCTCCAGGCTATCCTTTTGCATTAACAGAACATGTCAAGCTAATAACATAATGCTCAAACTGACTCTCCTTTGTGAATATGTGAAGGACTTAAATTTTTGAGGTGCCACACTAGTGCTTCATAAGCCATTACTCATATCAGGGGAAAAAAATGCACTGTGGAAACTGTCTTCCAAATCTGAGAGGTTTCTTTGTGTGTTGGTTGGTTGGTTTGGAGTTTTTTTTGGTGAAATCTTATACTCATTTCCAGTCCTCTTGCAATACTTTTGATCAAATAGTACATCTCATCCCTACTGCTGCTGTAGTATAATATCACCTCCAGTAAAATTTTATGTTTGTGGTATTCATGACACCTACTTTCTCGCTTTAATATATATTTTTTTTAGTTTTAAAATGTAGAAACAGAGAAATTTTATCAGGCCAAGGGTTCATCTGGTCCAAAATCTTTGCTCTAACAGTGGCAAGTAGCATATGCTTTAATAAAATGTACAAACAAAAGGAATCTATTAAATATCCTTCCTTTAAATGACCTACTGCCCTCTGGCCATCAACGGTTTTGGGGTTCCTGCTGACTTATTCCTAATTGCATTAGACAATATGTGTATCTTTCCTGCCACTCTACAAACTCCAGTGCAGTCATGTGAAATAGTGTGGAAATGGGAGGATCGTTCACTGAGGTGCTTTATTTCACAGTGTGATATCACTTAGGAATTGAATATAACCATATACATGGCTCTTTTCTTAGTTGCTGTATAATACGATACAAACATAGGCAAGAAAACCTCAGAATTATAGCTATTTTAGAACATGAAAATAATCAATTGACATGGCAAATAAATCAAGATAATTAAAGATAAAAAATTTCTTTATTTAGTTTTAGGCATATATTTACATAAATATATCTCAACATAGATTAAATGCTTTAAAATTGATGTATACTTTATGGTTTCAGCCAGAAATTACTCTAAAGTCAAGAAGTTATAGGATTCGTGTACCTCAACTTGAGAATCTTCAGGGAAAGATTACTTGAGGTGCTGAGCACAGCTTGTGAAAGTAAATATTTTAAAAATCATGAATCCCCCTAATATTATAGATATGGGTGAATGAAATTACTTCAGTTCATGATGTACCTTCTCCTGTCAGGCTGATGTAGGTTTGCTGGTTTAGATTGTAAACTACAAGGTTCTCCAGAAAAAAATAATAATAAAAAAAAAGTCAAGTAAATTATAAGAAAGAGCAACAAATGCATCTGGAATTCAAATGGAACTGAGAATTAAACAGCTGGGCCAGATTCTGCAAGACTCTGTGTATTTTGTAACTAGTGCTGAGCATTCTTGCCTCCCATTACAGCCATTGAGTTCTAATGAGCTTACCTCCTATTTTAAATACTTTGCAATGGAAGCGTTCATCACTAGATAATCTCATTCTTGTAATGACTGCCAATACAGCCATTATGCTAATGAGACAGCTAGAAATGAAAGGAGATAAAAGGAAGAAATGATAACTGAAATCCAAAGCAGTTTTAACGCTTCTAGTTTTAGTTTAATTATGTTCTTCCAAAGAATTATGACTGGATTAGGAAGAAAGGAGAGTAAATATTGCAGACTAAAGAAGAAAATGCTTTAGTATTTGTGTAGAGTCAGAGGCTGCTCAATATTCTCATTTATGTTTTAATAGTGAACTTAAGTAGGACCCCATCCTGAAAGACCTCCCTGAGACATGTTTTGACTTCAGAGTACTTTGGTAAACTAGATGCCATTATGATAGTTAATAGAGAAAATAAAGTACTATAGCTAAAGGAAACTTTAAGAGTTGAACTGACAGAGCAGACAGACAGAAAAAACTGAAGTGAAATACAGTTAAAATGAATAGCTTGAAAGTTAAGATTAAATTATTAAATGGATTAAAATATTAAGTATGATTCAATATAGACAAAAGTGAAAATATTAAGATGGTTCTAAGACATGTACATGACCAGGTTCTATGGTTAGATACTTTAGAGAAGATCTTCATGAACCCTTTGGACACTAATAAAGCACAAAGTCCATCCAACCTTGAAACTAGCTCGGGAGAACAACTAATGATTTTTATTTTATGCCCTAAAGAAAAGTTTACAGTGACTTGTAAGAGTTGCTTTGTTATAAGGAATGTTGTTACCCAGTATAATTTGGAATAACAGATGCCTGGAATAGCCCACACCACTTTAAGAAAAGTGAAATAGTGCAGAGGGAGTTTAAAGCCCGCCCACTTTGACCTCATTCTGACAACCAGTTTTACTTGGGAAAGTTTGACTGGGGAAGGTCTCTTTCTTTAGGAAAAGATTTTGCCCCGAAGGAGGATCACTGATGCCAACCTCCAGAACCTGAATCTTGTTCGTTAACTTCCCTTCCAGCAATTTTGCAAGACTTAAAACTCTGTTGACTTATAACAAGATTTTTTTTTTTTTAATGACAGCTTTCCAGGTGGTGATGACTAGTCCTTAGTCATATTCCCATGATGTTTTTCATTCCATGACTTCAACAATTTCCAGCATCCTAGCCTGTCACATTCAGAAAAGTTGGAAAGCTTTTGAATACCTCTCAAGAGTAATTCTTTGTCATGATGACTGCACAGAGCCATACAAG
>NW_020955984.1:312356-362578 GCF_003031625.1 Empidonax traillii | reverse complement strand
TCTAGGTTAATGATGATATACAGAATATATGTCAATAGCACTATGCAAGTTGCAAATGGGAAAACCCACAGATCTTGTGAGTCTCGCCAGTATGAGAATTGGCATTGCTTATAAGAGAAAAGGGACAGTTTTCAGTAGTATAAAAGCTCGTTAGCAAGCAAGTCTAATTTTCTTATCTGTGCAAGATAGAACAGGAAATAATGATCTTAAATTGAAGCAAGAAATTGTTGTAGATTAGGAGGATATAAGGAAAAAAAAAAGAACCAGAAATGCTGTTGCAATATATATACACACTGAACTGCTGTCCTTAGGGATGCTGCCGGATCTCCACTACTGGAGATCTTCAAAAACTGGTTAGATAAGCGTCATCAAAATGTTATGTTGTCATAGAGCATAACTGCAGCAAAAGTGCAATTCATAGAAAATGATGTAGACTTTTTGGTCCTTAGATTAGTTTTGGATATAGTTTTAACAAGTGATCTCAGGTGGGAAAAATATAAAAAAAAATGTATTATTAATTGAATACATGTTTCAGGTAACAGAATACAGTTTCTGTGATAGGAAATTAAAAACTAATACCTCAAAGAAAAATAACTCACCCAACAACAGCTGTTGAAACTTAGGAAAGTTCTAGCTTCTTATAATACTTTTTTTTTTTCTCCAGTAGACAAAAATCAGAACTAAACAAGACCTGAGCAGGATCCGAACAAGTTTTAATAGAGATTTAAACATTTACCATGGAGGTAAATGTTTATCACAAGGATTAGGATTATGTAACAGGAAATAAATCAGATTTAATGACAGAATATTTCTGTGCAAGCAAGAGAAAAGCTAATACTGCTGACAAACTAAAACAGTAAACAGAAACAAAAGTGCTCTGATTTGGGCATCAAGCAGAGAGAGGTAAAAGTCTATCTTTTCATGCCAAAGAAATTAATTTAACCCAAGTCACAGAACAGTTTTTAACCTTTTTTGCTGAAACAAATTCTTCAGCATGGAAATGCCAGTGAAGACTGAACAAATGTGTCTCCTGATGTTACACAGTCTTCAGCCCCCTCTAGTCCACCCCCACAAACCTTCATTTGGGAGAAATTCAAGGCAAGCCCTCCTACTGCCCTTTCTCTTCCAATCAGCCAGAAACAGATAGGTATTAAGTAGTCTTGAGATACTGAGTTAATTTTGTTGTTGTTGTTGTTCTTGAGGGTTGGGGTTTTTTATACAGTGAGAGTACATTTTTTTTCAGTAAAGAAATTCCCTTCCCTCACCACCTCCAGTTTTCTTTAAGTGAGGCCATTTGTTTTCAGTAGTGCTGAATTTTCTTCCCTCTTGCAAACATGTTTACTTTTTGCAGCTAGAGTACAAGCAGCAAATTCTCACCAGAATCACTCATGTCTACTTTTTCCCTCCGTCCCTCATACCCTCAGCCCAGCTCCTTCAATAAGCCTAGCAGTGACATGCCTACGTTATACATTAAAGACAGTCAGAGAAGTTAATATTTATCACTATGCTGCCTGCACTGACAGAAATTGCAGATTCAGAAAATTTATATTTATTTTCCTTAGCTTGAGATTTTCTGAATTTATCAACAGATGATAATGCTTTGAGAAGTTGCACAGCTGAATTTATTAATAATTTTTCCTTGCACCTTCCGACAATTATTGCTATGCCTAATTACGGGAATGTATCTCCCTTTTCCTCCAAAAAGCAATAATGTTTTTATCTCTTTTATGCATACTCTCTCATGTATACTTTATGCTTCTTATTTAACCAAAATTGACATAACTTAGCAGTTCTGAACAAGAAGCATCCTCCTTCTAGCAACAGATAAGGAGCAGTGCACCTATTGTCTAACCAAGATGCCAGAAACCTCGACCTCCTGACAGAAATACGTAACCTTTATTTTGTTTATGAGTGTTATATTCCTGTGGTGCTGTATAACCTTTGGCTTACAAAAAGACTGTATCTTTGCTCTTTATGCAAAAGCTTTTCTTTGTATTTTTAAAACTGGCAGCAGTGGGAGTTTTACTTTTGCAGAATCTGGCTAAAGGAATACAATACCTATGTTCTCAGAGTGGAGCAGTATAGGAGAAACAAATATACATACAAATATACACAGAAATTCAAAAGTCGTCTTCATAGTCAGTATTTTTCTCCTACAGAAGTGCAATGAGGGGTTTTTTTGCTCTCTTTAATGGAACCGGTGTCATTCATTTTGCAGTGCTGCTTCTGACTATTTGTTGTCTGAAAACATCCGTTCACAGTTGAGGGAATATTGAGCAGAAAAAAACAATGAAGATGAGATGTTGGGTGTCTTCTCTGTAGCACAGACTGTATTTGAACAGCTCTTTGTGCTCAGACTATTCAATATTGCCGTTCTTTAACAACAATGGACAATTGTTGCTTCTTTGCATAACTTTCATACTTGGTTTTGAATAGGCCAGAAGACAGCCAGTTAGGCAAGTAAGAGTATCACTGTTAAGTATCATTTGTCTCCAAGATCAGCTCAGTGATCTGATTTCTTACTGTCTGTTGTGACTAGTATAACATGCCTTCAGTAAATCATAGCAAGAGCAGAAATTCAGAGGTCAATTTTTTCTGAAAAAAATCTATATTTAGTTTCAAATTGTCTATCTAGATCAGAAAAAATGCTGTGAATTCACTTAATCCAAGTTAGTGGATTGATTGTGTTAAATTTGAACATTTTTTTCTCTGAAATGTGTTGGTTTTACTTCCAGTATGTTTCCACCTTCTTTTTCAAGATGCTAAGCCAAGTGAGAGCTTGATTATCTGATCTGGTTTTGTCTTTATGTAATAGCTTATGCTTGTCTTCTTTGAAACTATGATCCATCTCCTTGAAAGCCTTCTGCTTGTATCATCACTATACTACAATTTTCCATATGATTTTGCAGGATATTACTCTGGTATTTTCCATCCCCGCAGCCCAAATCTCTTCATTCGTCTAGTTTGGTTTTTGTCCAGTCTATCATCTACCAAACTGAACCTCCCAGGCTGGGGATGGCAGGTGAGGATATGCACTTATTTATACTGGGGAAAACCTAGTTTTAATTTCTTAAATTCTTTCTAAGATCTGAGCATCAGGTCCAACTCAACATGGAGTACTATGCAAACATTTATCACATGCACTTCTGAAGTCCCTTTGAAAGTTAAATCCTAACAGGCAAATTCTTCACCAGGTAAGTTATATAAGAAGTTCAGGACAGAACAGATGATTTGGGAGTGGGGACACTACAATCCAGACACTGTTTCCCACTATTACTTTGGAAATATTTCTTCCTAAAACTTTGCAACCATTCTCTGGTTCCCTCTTACTGTAACCTAAACTGTTCTGTTATGAAAGAAACTTAACTTAAAAGAAAAGAAATTTATTGTTTCAGCAATCTGCCTTCCACCATCCTCTCAAGCAAAGACTTCAGGAGGTGTCTGAAACTCCTAACGGCCTCTCTGGTTTATATTGCCCTGCAGAAACAGTCCTTTGTGAAAACACCAGGCAAATTAAGTTGCAGGCTGCACAAACTCTTAAGGTGTGGTAAAGATGAGAGATAAACTTTGCTAACTTTGAAGAAATTAATTTATTCTACTAAGAACTGTCGATATTCAGTTACTATATGCTATGATTTATATGCTGATTTAAAAGTCAAGATTGAGTGTGAAGTTGTGTCAAGATGGCAAAAGGTTATTTGAGAAAAACTGGAAATTTTTACTGTATTTTTAAAATATATCATGACCCTAAGTTCAGTAATCTTTTCAAATCCTTTGGAAGAGACACTTTTTCCACTGGTATCATGATGTGAATAATTGAAATTTAATTTAATTAACTTTGTTGAAAACCACTGTGCAGTCCTGTACTATGTCAAATGAATGCAAGACATGCAACGTATTTTAGTATTAATTTTACTTGTTTCTTTATCAGATGTATTTTTAGCTAATCAGGAAAACTATTCGCTATAAATGAGGAATGGATCCCCCTTGATGTCTATGTGTGTATTTGTGTGTGTTTATGTTCCAGCACTGACTATAATCTTGCATGTGGTGACAAAATCATAAAATGATACCTTCAAATACGTTCAAGAAACTCTAGAGTAGTCCATTGGGAACTACAGGCAAGTAACTTCTGAGAAGTATGTGATGGTGAGGACTGAAAGTAATGTTTTTCAGGAAGAAATGGTAAACATTTCTGAGGCAGTTTACTAGATCTCTTTGTAGTGATTTCACCATCTCTCCTTTGCTTTAAGGTCCTGGCAAACTGAAGACTGGACTATTTGTTGCTATTTTTCGAGTCTGCTTATACATGTCCTGAACAGTTAAATAACCAGCTCCTGCAGCTCCTGGGATCTAGGCTAAGCAGCAGCTTACTTTCCATACCACTTCAATTTCTTATGTAGTCAGGTTATACTGGACCTCCCAGAAAACATGGTTGTGATTATTATGTTTTTAAAAGATTGTGGTGCCTTTCACACGTATTTTTTTCACTCACTGCTAGAGCATTTGCAGATCCTAAAGAAATAGAAAATTCAATCTTTATTCTTCAAGTTTTAAACTGATCTCTCTCTCTAGGTATCTGCCAAGTGCCAGCCTCAGTACAGTGGCATCTTTGCATCTTTGGCATCTTTGCATCTTTCTGACTAAAGCTGGGCCTTGGTGCATCCCATAGTGCAAGATTTCTGGCACTAGGAAAAGAGAGACCCAAAGGTATCTTAACTTTATAGGAGGGAGAAAAATAATGTTTGCGCCCAGGTCTATTTTGTATTAATCAAATGGTTGGTAGAAAAACAGATATCAATGCAGGAGAGGTGTTCAGATCTCCCTGAATCGTTCATCCACTAAGGTTTGTGTGAAGAGTTATGAAGAGTTAACAGGCACCATCAGTGCAGGAAAACAAGCCTTTCTTAGCTCTTTGCAAAAGCAGTTTGTAACCACCTACCATCAGTATTCCTGTCTCCAGATCTTGATCAGATATAAAGGCACCTGCTTGCAGCCTTTAATGAGCTGCTCGAACCTCAAATGTGAGTAGAAATATAGACACTGTCTGGAACATTTGCTTTTGGACTGGCACCTCCCCACTCTCTCTAACTTTGGCCTTTGAGAGTAAGGTCTTGAAAAGCTGTTTTCACAGCAACTTTGTTCTTACATAGCTCTGATTCTCAGTCACTTGCTCTCTCATCAGCCCCATCTGGCAGAGCAGGGAGTTAAATACAGGTTTCACTTTTTCTAATGATTGAAGCTCTTGAACTCTATTTTGTTTGCAGTATCTATCAAGAGATGATTTCCTTGTTTAATGCAAGGCATAGGGAACTGTATTTGCAGATTTACTTTGGAGATCAGCTATTTATTTCCTGTCTGTGTTATCTGATTCCACGCTATGCAAAGGCTCTCTCTCTTGCTGAGAGAGTTTTTAATAAAAGTTGGCAACTGATGCCTAGAAGTACATTAATATTGATATAGTAGCAGCATTTCCTGCTCCTTCAAGAGGATCTTCAAAAAAAAGCAGGGGAGGCTGACAAGGTCTTTCATTGTTTTACTTCCTGTAGCAGCTACTTTCAAATAGCTAAAACTTGCACAGATTCCCCAAAACAAAGAAAAACTTCTCCCAGATTAAATATCCTTGTGAAAGTAAGCTGGTGTCATTGGTGTGGTAGTGCAGCAGCCCAGGATAATATTTCCTATGAATAGGGTCCATAGTGATAGGCCCTTTGGAAATACACACAGTAGAAACAGAAAAAAAAAAATCTTTGGCAACTGTGAAAGCACATTTATGGAATTTGGCATAATCTAGTTAGACTATAGTTATCTCTTTCTTGAATAAAGGCTGGTGCTATTCATTTGATGTTGAGACGAATTAGAAACCCTGCTGAGAACTTTAATAAGATACCTAACAAGGGAAATTCTCCACATTAGGCAGTCTGGCTAGCTGACAGTCACTGCTGTGCTATTTCAAGATGCTTTAATATGCCTGAAGTTAATATAATGGACCTCTAGGATGCTTCAATTAATTCCAGTTTTGTATAATCTTTATTGAGATATTATATACGTATACGAATATGCACATAAACACACATATATGTCTGCACTCCACAGGATGAAGTATTACAGCTGGATCAAGTTATATCACCATGTGAAATTGTTGATCATGGTACTAATCCTTCTATTTCAACCTATAAAAACAACCTTGTGGTTCAGACACAGAAGCTCAACATTTAAATGCTGCTGTTGTATGCTAAGAATTTAATTGAAAATATAACTCGAAGTAAATTTCTTCAGGACCCAAACTCAATCAACTTGAAAATTAACACAGAAAAAGAGAATGAGTTTGCAAAGCTTTTAAATTTGAATTTTTTTATATCCTTTCCCACTTTTAAATATAAATTAATACTTTTAAAATTAGCAGTAGCTTTGGGGGGAAAAGAGTCTTACAGTTTAAAAATATAATGACTTTTTTTTCCCAGGCTATTTTCAATAAACTTTTATTGAAACTGTAAGTATGGACAAGCAGTTTCTATTGAATGACTAAAAATTATTACCTATTTTTTTTAATTAACTGAAGCTTTTCCAACAAAGCCTATTGACAAAAAAGGAAGCTTTTGTTTTGTGAACCTATATTTGTAACAAAGTTTTATGGGGATGGTTGGACTAATTCCATCCATTCAGCTTAGAAAAGAAATCTGAGAGATACCAGAAGCACTGTGATATACAAAGCATTTCTGCTTGAAGGGGATTTGATAAGGATTTTTCATGTAGAAAGTACAGGAGAACAAAATAAAAATAAATTTTTTTTCTCAATATGCAGCTTAAACATGCATGAAACTTTGGAATACATTGCCTAATGAGGGGGAGGTTCTGAAACAGTGTGATGAAGTCAGCTGTTCAAATAAAAATCTCACCTGGTTTTTCTATACTACTCACTTTCTCAGAAGACATGAATCTGATCTTTGTCTTGCTGGTGATTCAGCCTGCCTAGACTTGACCCACAGAACCTTTTTGCAGCCTCCACACTTGCCAAGTCCTCTCATAAGATTTGCTTGTGTTAGCTTGCTAGCAGACCCCTGCATGGTGCTGTTTACCAGATATTTGTAAAAACAACTTAGGCATGGTTCACTTTGCCTTATGTGTCATTTAGCGCTTTCTGGATTTACCTTCCTATAATGCCATTATTTACTTGAAAAAGGCCCTGAAAATTTTCCTCCTACAAGTAGGATATTGTTTTAAAAACTAATTTATGTATTCACTTACTTGGATTCTTGTGATTTTACCTATTAAACTAGCTCTTGTTATTTAAAACAAAATGTTTCTGGACATGATTACATTTTTCCTATCTTTAATATAAATAAAAGGAAGCAGTTATAAATAGTCGATGAGAATCTGTGCATGCACAGTGATTTTTAATTGCTGAGAAGTTTCTACTACATACAGCTTGCAGCTGTCTGTATTGTTATTGTGTTGGTCACATTATAGTTGGCTAACTTATTTTTTGCCTTCCCAGCTATATTTTGGGCTTTGGACCATGGTTTAATAAGCCCAGATGGATTTCAGCCTAAGTAATAAATTTAAACATAAAATATAGATTAAACTCATTAAAAGTATTGCTTCAGCCCCAGCAATGTTGGGTTGCATTTATTGTGTGATAATCCTACAAATAGGTAAAATGATGTATATTGGGTTTGGACAAATTGTGTTTACATGCAAAATATGATTTTGTATATGAATTGCTGGATCATACTGTCAAACTCCACAATGATTTTGTTCATCTCAGCAGAGGTTCTGGGTTTATGCTAACACACCTATATTTGGCAAAACGCTTAAGTACATGCCAAGTTAACAACTGCTTAACTTAAAATGCTATTATATAGCAGGCAATATTCAAAACAGATTTGTGCACTTTGGTGTTTTGTTATGGAACATTTATTCTAGCTTGAGCACGCCTCTGAGAATTAATCTGACAGTATATATCCAAGGTACTCTGAAAGTGCTGGTAACATGGCAGAGCCTATTTCTACTGAAATCAGAACTAGGTCAGTTCACTGACTTCCCTCCTACTTAAAAGAACGGACGGTACAAGTATGTTTACATACATGAAGCAAGCATACTGCTCAATTATTTGATATTGTCTTAGTGCAAGTTAATGGCTTGCTAATAACTGAGTCTCCTATTACCTGCCACGCACCATACTCACATGTCCCAGTTGGTGCTTTGCTTGCTGTTACAGTGGTGTGTTTTGTGGCTTCATGAGACTCCAGCCAGGCTGCAGTTTTGTTCTCTACTTTGATCAACACAAAATCTATCCTGACACTCACAGTGAGGATGCTGCTGCATGCTTGTGGTGCTGGGAGCTTCTGTGAAAATGTTGCAGTTAAAAGAGAACCGCAGTGATTAGTCAAAGCCTCTGAGACAATTAATATTTTTTTATTAATAGGAAAATTAAATTTTACGCAATTTTTTCCCCAAAACACATGGTAGAAAAAGGAGTAACGCTTCAGGGTCCTTGTAACTGTGGGTGTTTCTCAACAGAAACTGTCACTTTATTGCTATTGTTAGCAGGTGGTCCAATAGCAAAGATTTTTAATAACTATTTTTTATTAAATACTACTATACAGTAGTAAATGCGGTAGATATGTTTAAAAAGTCACAGAACACATAAACCAAGCACTAATAGTCTTATTCCAATTATTTAAATGTTTCAAAAGAGTTTTTCCTTTAAAAAGTAAAAGTAATTAGACATGGGAGTAAGTTGGAAACTGGCAAAAGTATATAATACATATTCACCAAGTTCATCTTGCTGTATTCATCTGATATTTCCTTTGATAAGGTATGTCAGTTTCTAGATAAAAGATATTTACATTGCTGGTTGAACTAAAGAAGATAACATAATAATCTAAAAAATGTAGGCTGCACAAAAAAGCTAGTATAAGGATTAACATTGATTTGAAAGGAATTACTTATGATACTACTTACAAATTTTCACAGAGGTAAATGCTGTTTAATATTTTAATTTCTGACCATAGCACAGAACTCTAACAGTGGTCTGCTAAATTTTTTTTCCATCAAAAAGGTAGGATATATTGTCAATATGTGGATAAGATAAAAGTCTTAAAAAGAATCAATATGATGAAATAATCTTATCAACCACAACATCACTCAGCTAGGGATCATGTTAATGACTGCTGCTCTAAGCAGGAATTTGGGCTGAATTACAGAGGGGAAGGAAAACCAAAGGATATTATTTAGACATGAAAGACAGCATCAGTGTAATATGGCTGTGAAAATCACAGAGGCAATGATATTTACCAGCTGCAATACTTCTTTAAAAAAATGAAAAAGTAGTGCCATTGCAATATTCAAGTGAAAGCAGAGGAGTTATGGCCATGTAACTCTCAAAACCCACCTAATTCTATCTGAAATAACCTTGGAAAATACTAATCAGATAAGCAGGAAAAAGAGAGCCTTATATTTTGAGAATCTAAAATACATTAGATTCACAGATCTTCTTTGGTCAAGCAAAACAAAGATTAATATCTGTGGTTAGATCCAAGAACCAAGCAGCAGGAGAGGAAAGCATTTCCTAAAGCATGACACTTATGAGAGAAAAAGTGATTATGAATTGGTAAGAAACTGATTTAGGCCTGAATTTTCAAATTTCCAACCATGTTTGGAAGAAGTTTATTGAGAAAATTTCCAATAAGAATATGAATGCAAAGAATTAAATTAGTTTTGAATGGTCCTCCATTAGTTTAGGAAATGGTTTATATGATTATGAATCAGATACTTGTTCTGCCAAGAGATGTGGTGGCATCTTTATGGCTGACCAAGGAAATCAGAGTTGTGAAACATTTTTCTGGTTTTGCTATGAAGAGTTTTAAGTATGGTAGCTAGGTTATAAGTCATGGATGGTTCACATTAGCAAGAAGCAACAGTGTTTTAATATGATTAAAAGCATAATGACTCTACATTCTAATCAGCTGTTAACTGGATTTTCCTATTTCAGTGAATCCACATCAGTTTTCAGTAGCTAAAGGCTATACACTTATACATATCTTTTCAGGAATCATTTCCAAGAACTGAAACTTCTCCAAAGTTTCTCTATCAAAATATAAGATATGGTAAAACTTTCAAGTGACATAAATTGATTATGTGCATTTTATTCATGGAAGTAAATTTATCCTCAACATTACTGAATAGACTTAAGAATAATTAGTTTAATTAAAATTCATATTATTAGAGGTAATTATTAATTTGACTTCTCTGAGAAAAATTATTTAGCCATCCTTGCCTGCTTGTTTCTTTCTTTTTCTGCACAAATTTTTATCCCTTCATACAGACAGCTGAGGGTTTTTATCTCCTTTTCCTTCATCCCACTTCTCAGTACTCAACAGTTCTGAGAACCACTCTTTACCTTCTTTCTGCTATTTCCATTCTGTATTGAAGCATTGTTCTCTTTTTCTTGTGTTTAGAACAAGATGAATAATCCAGGAATAAAATGAATCCCTCCCAAGTATTTTTTCTGAAAAGGACAATGCATTTTAAAACATGGAAAAAAAGACAAATCTTCCATATCAATACATATTCATCATTGCTACATTGGAACGAGAGAGAATTTTTTACTTGGAAGCTCAATATTTCCTCAAATAAAAACAACTTTATCTTTGGAAATACAAAACCCATCTCTCCTTTTTGTATATTGCAATGCTTCCTTAAAAATATTAGGGTGCTCATTGTTAAACATTATGCAGTTTGGTCATATTCTGAAAACATAAAGATGTAGAAAATAAATAAAAAGAACCATGAGTAATAGTACAATGTACTATATTAGTACAAAGAATTTCATTGCAATCAAGAGGTACTAACAATCATGCAGGCTTGCCTACTTTGATTCAAACTACTTGAGCACTTAGCCATAGATTGATTTTTAACCACTAGAAAGTGAGATGAATTACAAAGCACCCAATCCCCCCCACCTGAGCATTAGAAAAGAATAGGATGTGGTGCAGCTCAGTGCCCAGAACGCGTAACATAGCAAATGAACCAGGTGTGACAGCTGATATTTGCTCCCTGAGACCTAACCAACACATCTGCAACACTTGAAATCTACTCTTGAAAATAAACAAAATGTGAATTTGATGAGAGTTTAATGAAAACAATATCTAATTTCAATTAGTTACAGTGGAAGCTTACTAATTTTCACTTGGCTAACTCCCAAACTCCCTAATTTTAAAAGAAATGTTATCTCTCCCTTATTCTCAAAAACATTTAAAAAACAAAGAGCCATAGGAACACTGTATCAGAAATAAATTATTACCTTCCTAAAATAAGTAGCATTATATTACAGAGTCTGTACATGGATTGTGTTGCATCATCACAAAAGTTAACTGGCAATACCTTGATCATACTCTTTGAGGCTCTTTTGACAGTGCTGAAAATTAAAGCTAACCCTTTAGTGCTATATTGTGCTTGCAGGATTGCGATGCTTAGTTTGTATTTCCCAAGTCTTCATTATTAACACTGTGAGCAAACTCCTTCAGATGACTGAAATTAAAGTAGCTCATAGCTGATTTTTACTTTTGGTGTACTAGAACTGGATTAATCTTGGTGCACATAAAAACAAAAAACACTTTATAAACTTCAGAAGAAGTGCCCAGGCCTAAAATAGCTCTTAGCTGTTCCTTCATTTCATGGAAATTATCAAAAAGAAAATATGGGATTTCGATTAAACTGTAGTCTAGTCCATACAGCAGGACTAAGAAGGTACTGATGAAAGGATGCCTTAAGTGGCTTTTCAAATAGTCCCTATGTATAATCTAGTAGATCAGCATGCATAGGTTAATTAAAAACAAACAGACAAACAAACCAAAACTCAATAATGGTGGCATCTTTATAACAAACTTAATGGAGCATAATTCTACCTTAACAAGTATGCTTTTATTACTCATTGGTCATTTAAAAAATAAAACCAGAAATATCTTCTAGTGGAGTAAAAGATCTTTCAAAAATAAAAAGTTTCACTAAGAACGAAAGAGAAAATCTAAGACAGAAGATTTGCCTAATCATTGATCTTCTTTTGGAAATGAAATCAAAAGCTCTGCATGAATCACTTAGCTTAATTGTCAAAAAGTATTTCACTTTTTCTCTATTTTTACGTAGGATACTGTCTTCAGTTTTATGAAATTAGTGGTTCACTTAGGGTAACATGCTGGACTAATCCGTGGCTTTTTATCTTTTTTACAAGAATTAGCCTTCAATGTGCAGGAGGTTGATAGCTGGTGTAATTTATGCAGCACTTAAATTTTCTTTTTATTTTATTTCTTTTTCCCTTTCACATAGATTCAGGACTACTTTTTTTGTGCTACCTGCATAGCTGAAGACACCCACATTTACTCAGAGGTTGTAAAGCATATTAAGTGCTTAATCATATTCTTTATGGGCATTGCACAATGGTCTTTTTTCAAAATTAGAACAATGAGACACATGGAGTCAAACATCCATCTTCGAACACAACACTTTGTAATAAAGTATGTAATTATGTAATTATCTTTATTTAGTAGTGGCTAATCCTGGAAATCTTCCTTAATGTAGAAAGTCTTTACTGAAAGTCTCACACTAACTTCAAATATATAGAATGGTGAAGTGTACTATACTGGAGAGTACGGATATCTGCTTATCAGGATATTTCTCTGTCCCTGTTTTTAATATTTACCCTAAGCTTTGCGATGTATGGTTACTGCTCCTGACAGTTTTACAGAGTTGCAAAGGTTAATTAACAGTCTAAAAAAATTGCTGTTTCAGGCTGGTTTTTTTTATGGTATTCCACAGAGAAAGAGACAACCGTCCCCTACACAGATTTCTTCTGAGAATCTAATCTTTACTCTGTCTAGTGGAGTCCTCATATTGTGGTTGCTTTCTCATTCAGTGTTAGCACATATTACAGGGTAGGTAATGATTTCCAGTTTTGGTTGTTTTCTCTTATTTCTAGTGTGGCGAAGGAAGCCAGTGACAAAGCAAAAACATTTTCTGTTTTAGTTTTAAGACAAATTTAACACCTTACTTAGTGGAATCTCAGATGACTAACAGAATCTTTGGTAAACATTTTTAGAAGGTTGTAGCTATAGCTACAATTGCCCTGGAACTGCCCTGATATTTACTATACTTCTGATCTTCATTCTTCTGCAAGGCAACCTTTCGTTTTACTGTAGGCGATTAAACATCTCAACTAAGGAGACCCCAACACCATTAGTACTGAGAAAATAGTTTTCTAAGAGGAAAAATGTTTGTAATTTAGTGAAGTATACTGTAAGTAAAACACTTCTATGTTTCTGCCTCCTGGGACAGACCAGATTCTGTTGATGAATAAGTGTATAGAAAATAGTCCTTCTGACATAGCAGTTGCTTTCAACAAAGAATAAAATCCATTGCTCAGAGGTGAAGTGTGATTATACTACAAGGTGCTCAGTAGTTATTTCAGTTTGCATGGCTTCCTATTTAGAGGTGTTTGAATACTTTACTAGCTCCCAATGCATTCATCATTGGGACATCATTTGCGGGAAGTTTACCAGGAGGTTTTACAAGCTAATGCAATACCATCAAAAACGTTTTTGTTTCTCAGTTGACTGAAGATAAAGCAAAGACTCTCTGGTTTGTCATCTCAATTTCTTAATATGAAGGACCTGATTATGTTTTCAAGACACGTGTAAATCAGATTTCTGTAAGCAGTTGCCTCAGTTTACACCAATAGAAAATTTGGTTTACTGTTGTTTTTAAATATTTTGCATATACCTTAAGGTTTTGGTTTATTCAGACTTACAATAAATAATTTGCATTGCAATAGTAAAGAGGTATTAGGTATTATCAATGTCTGTTGATTTTCTTGTGTTTACTTATTCTGTGCTGTGTGCCCACTTGTTAGTGTCTGCTTGTATTCTTTAGTCTGGCATTACAGTTTATTTTTTTACCCTCTCTTCCTTTCAAACTACCTTATAATCAAGTATCTCCTACTGTAAGCTTGAAAGTAAATGTCATGATATATTCAGAGGGTGAGCTCAAACTAGGCTTCATCCCTGTCCTACTGACATTTTTTACTAGAAACGTGAAGTTTTTTTAGAGGTGAGTTTAAACACTAAACCCAAACTTTCTGCTCTTTAGGGATTTTCTTACAAATTCAGATCGGATTTCAGGCACAAACATTGTTAATCTAGCATTGTTTGAGGTTAGTATTACTGTTTCTCATGGGTGGACTCCTTGACAGATTTTTTTCTTATAAACAGTGTCATTTTCTTTCAAACTAGAGCTTCATTTACACTATTTAGAATTTTCTCAATTTATTATAACAAAGTGTTCATAAAAAAGTACACTTTCCAGAACTGTTAATTAAAAGGGCTTGCTGGGATAAATAAACCCATATGCTGTTGATTAACCACCTTTTAGGGGTCAACAGTTGGAATCTCCTGCTGTGCTTATTTTAATTGTTGTCCAAAATTTTACCAGAAACTGTTTTGTCCATATGGCACTTGCTGAAGATGTAAGGCCTACAGAGAGAATGAGTAAAGCCCAAAGAAAAAAAGGTATCTCAGGATGTGCTGTATGTGTGAAAACTTCATGGTGGTACTTAAACTGCTCTGTATCTTATCATAGGTAAAATACAAGAAAATTTAAAAAGAAATAGAGAGTTTATGTGGGTGTATGTGTGTATTCATCATTATCATGTCTATGAATATCTCTCACTATTTATAGAGAGAATATCTACCTGCATATAAGAAAATAAAAAGGTAGATTTTCCAAATAATGAACAATACAAAGAGATAGGAATATGTTTTAAAGCCCAAAACTACTTTGCACAGAACTGTTATTGTTGACTCAGGACATGTTTTTCAGCTGAAGAGAAAGCACTTTTCCTTGTAACACCAAATATATACTGACATTTCTTTTTGTTAGTTAATTATCCCCTGAAGATATCTGTCTTCATGGAAGGTGAATCACAGAAGTGTCTATAAGAGTGGAAGATTTGCCCTTTGATTCTCTTTTTTTCAAGTTTAAAAACAAAGTTGCCATTACTGGAAACTTTTTTTTTTATACTTTTTAAATTTTAAGTGTTCAAATTTTTCACTTCCATCATTCAAAATGCAAAGGTTTATGAATTAATTTGCAGATGAGTTAAAAAAAAAAAAGCCAAACAAGCCCCAGACATTAATGTGTTATGCAGAGATTTAAATGAGACTAAAAGTTTTGCCTATTCAGTACCTATTTCACCACATTTCTGCTGAAATTATGAAACACTGGTGGCCAACTCTGAGCTTTAAACAGTGGTATCATCAGGTGGGTCAATAAAAATTTATTTAGAATTTCTTTTACTTATTATGCCTGTTTAAGAGAGAGAATCAAGTGCTATTGACAGAGCCTCAAACTTTTAAAAAAACCTCAGCTTTAGTTTCAAAAAGAAACAGAGAAAGGGAATAACTGAGGTGTGGATTAATTTAGTTTAGTTTGACAGATCTGAAGGAGATACTAAGTGACATACCTAAATACCTGGATCACAGTAGTTCCAAATACAAATGAGGAAAACCACTATTTTCAGTGTAATATTTGCTGCCTAAAAGTTTCTAAGTGGAAATTGGCTCCCATTGAAGATCTGGCTCTGCATACAATCCTGTCCAAAGAATGAGAAAATCCTGTAACAAATATCCTTCAGTTAAAGGAAACGAATTAGCAAATCTTTTGTTTCACGGATGATCAAATGATGCCAAGCATTTGGCTGCCTCCACTCACACTGCAACAACTGTGACTTCTACTCCAGAAGAGCTGGAGAAAGTCATGGGCTGGATGACAAAAATGCAAATTGTTTGACTAGGTTGAATGACCTGTGATACCACAATCTCACAGAAGAAAGCCAATTGCTCTCGGTCCAGTCCATGTTCATATTTCACATTGTCCGGCAAAAGATTTGTCTCTTTGTCTGGAGATAAAAAGCAATGAGGGTTTTTTGGTTTAGGAAAAAAAAATATTAACTGCTTTAAACAAAATATTTCAGTGATGTAGCTTTGCTTTGTAAAGAGGGAGAGTTATGTCTCATTCTCCGGTTCCTCAGATTTTGCTGTGCTTTGAAACAATATTGTCTAAATATTGTTCAGCACACAATTTCTTTTGGTTCTTTATTGATCAGAAAAACTAGTCCAGAAACCCCAAATCTCAGTCTGCTTCTGCAGACTTTTCTTCTTTTCCACTAGATTAGTTCCCGTCTTTGTTGTATATGCCCGTGATCTTACTTAAGGAGTATTTTTAGCTTGAAAAATAGTTATTTGATTCAACTCTCCTCTACGAAGAGCAATACAAACCACAGACGAGTCCTTCTGGATGAAATGCCTCCGAAGCCATTCAAGCTTGGATTGGGATCAGCAACAGTACAGTAAAACTATGGAAATAAAAATGAAAGTGGATTTCTTTCTCGCTTGCTTTCTCTCTCCATTCACACTCTTATCTTTTGCCTAGCTCCTAGTTTCCTGGCTGTACAGCTAGTTTCTTGCCCTCTCATGGTGTCCCTCAGTATGTATTTCCTGGTTATTGTCAGGGAGGATCCAGTATGGGGTTTGTTTTGCTACCCTGCAGAGATCCAGGGCTGGGGTAATAAGAGGTTCCTTGGACAGAGAAGGTGGAAGAATAAGTCAGGACTGAGAAGTCTCGTGAGCAAGTCAGAGACCAGGGAGGGACAGAGCTGGAGACATTCCTACAGCATCAGTAGGACAGGGAGGGAATGGTGGTTCTGAGATGGGCTGAAATGGAGTCCTGGAATACAGACAAAGTGGAGGGACACACTAGGGGAGGCTGGGCAACAACAGGTAGACACCTCCATGCTTTCAGGGACATGAAAGGCTATAACCATACCTTGTAAGTTCCCTCTTTCAATAGATATAGTTCTAATGATCTCCAATTTCATATTTCATCCAACATAAACAATCACTCAGGGTCCTCCTGCTCCCAAATTATTTTCAAATATTTCAGTTGTTAGTGTTTTCCGCTCAGTACAGAGCTCCACTTCCTCTTTGCTTATTATAACTAATAAGCAAGTAATTCTGTTAGAACTGCCAGTTTGAGAATGATAAGAAAACAATTAGGTGAAAGGGAAAGTTAAAACTGGAAATTAGTCATGTTCAGAGAGCAATAGAGAAATTATTGTTTAAGTTATATTTCCACTGGGTTTCTTTTTTGTTTGTTTAGTTGGTTGGTTGGTTGTGGGGGGTTTTTTTTGTTTGTTTGTTTGTTTTTCCTGAGATCTCTTAGGTATCAAGTATATTTTCTAACAAATATGTTTTCTAATAAACATATTTTCTAAAATAGCCTTCAAATTTTCTGGAAGTAATCATCAGATGCTGCCCATATGTCACATTCTTGAAGAACTCCAGGCCAAATTTTTTACAGAATACTCACTATTGGGTTGAGCAGTTCCAAAGGTCAGGCAAAATCCTATTCTCATCAATGGCTGATGATTGCTGAGGGTGCGCTTTTCCGTCATTTCTGGTATACTCTCAGAGACCTGTTGCATACTGTTGCAGGACTTTTTCAGCTGCACTATGTTTATTATGTCCTTGGCTTCTTGGCGAACAACAACTTCATATAGCACAGGATGAAATTGTAGCAACAAAATTGAAATTAAATCTCTTACAATAGCAACTCCACACTTATATACAATACTTTCTGCGAATCCGCCATTAAATGCTCAGAAATTTAGGCTATAAGAAGAAATTGAAAAAACTTCAAAAGAAATTTGGTACTTTTAAAAATACCATAATTTATGGGCAATGGCTATGAATATGAGTAATATGTATAAGGAACGGCAAAAAAATCCCCTGACAAAACTTAAAAGAAATGTAAAAATAAACCAATCAACATTCCAATTCTTTTACCTTTTCTCTTCCAAATGATAAAAACATTCCTCTTAAAATGCAGGAATTCTACATGTAGATTTGACCAAACTCGTGTTTTGTTTATTAAAATATCAGTGGGTTTGGTGGTTTGGAAACTAGAACTGGTACTCTGCTTTATCTCTATAAGAAAAGCACTGCACTGAAATAATCTGCCTTAATGAAATGTGATTTCTCTATGAAACAAGGACTAGTATTACCAAAGGGTTGGATTTAAGAGGTCTAGATACTGGGTTTGTAATGATAGTTTTGAGATATTATATTGTTATGAATGAAAATGTTTTTGAGTAGCTTCTCAGCTGGTGCTAGGTTACTCAATATAGTTGTTCTGATTCATGCCTTGTAGGGATTGACTCGCACTCTTTGTTCATTTGTGCTAAAGCTGTTTTATTCTGTATCATTCATTAAAAAACCCCAATTTAAAACCTGGAGGAAAAGAGTACCTATAAATAAGAAAACTTGCGGATAGCACCTTGCTTAATTTAGTATATCTGCATGCTCACATGCTGAAGCTGTTGATAATAGATGCACTGTCTAATGCTCAGAAACCTCTTTTCAAATTTCAAAGCAATCTAGCCTTGGGTTAGATAGTTCTGCAGGAGAGAATATAAGAAGCCAGAGTGACTGTGATGAGTATTCTCTACAGCTCAATACACTGCTGATCACTTATTAATATTCTACCAAAATATGCTATTAGATTTTAATTTCTTTATCACCTTTTCTATCAGAAATACCTGCCTGAGGCACTTGGAGATGTCATTTTGCATAATGAAGGAGGTCTAATATGAATGTAAATTTCCAGCAAATATTTTTCTTTCTTTTAGAGACAAATTCTCATGAAATTTTCTCAACTAGAATTCTCCTCCTTCGCCACTTCTGTTATATACTACTGTATACTTTCCACAGTCTTGTTTTGAATTTCAAGTTCAAAGTTGAATTAAAATAGTAATTTGAAGCAAAGTATCTCCAGATGAATGGAAATAAAAACCACAGAATTTTCCCATTTCTTATTACTCATCCTAGAATGTCAAACTGGAGAGTTTATCCAAAGTACTTACTGCTACACTGCTGAAAATGATCTGTTTATAAAAAATTGAATTGCTTCTTTTTGGCATGGTACAAACAAAGTGCAATTGAATATAAGAACTACATTACTTGGGTAACTAATAGGGAAAATCAGAATATAAAAATCCAATTCTTCCTTGTCCAGTATGCATGTTTCGAACTTTAGTAACAACAGCTCATTATTCAGCAGTACTTTTGGAAACTAGAGAAGTGCTTCCATTTAAATGCTTGTTTAGTGTTCACAAAACTAATTTGAGAAAATGTCCAGATTATTCATTCTCCAGTTACTAAGTTATCATTATAAGAAACTGAAAACATTAAGTAAAAGGAAAAGATAGACCAGACATACATGGAAGCAAATAATCTGGTTCAAACTCTTGTTAAATCAGGCAAGGACATTGACTAAACATTTCAGAGATTTCAGTATCATTGATGCTGGCTCAACCCCCAAGTCTGCATCCTTGCTTCTTGAACACAGATGCAAATGATTACTTTAGATTTAGTACTATACACTGATCATCTTTAATGCCAAGAAGATAAAGAGAATTGCAAAGAGGGGTGCATTTACATATTATTGTCCTTTTATTTGAACAAATAAAATAACTTATCATTCAACTTTTGTCATGTCTGTCTTCATTCTTCCAGGTTTTTGATGAGTCCTTTATCCAATTCCCACTTATTTCTTGTCAAACTCATAATGTCTTTCTTCAGTTAATTTTCATGCATCACCTATTGCTTTAAGTGCAAACTCTAACTAGTTTAATGCTTTTAACTTGGTATTCTAAGCTGGTTCTACATCTGAGGACTAGAAGTACCTTTGTCTCTCAGGTCTTCTAAAACTGACTGAAGATAAATTCTTTGTCAGTCATTCCCCAAGTGGTTTTAATCTAAGTATTCCATTTTAAAAAATAACTTTTTAAACCAATATTTCATATAATTAATTTACAACCCTAGCTCAGCATTTTTACTATTATCTTTAGTTATCAATATACTTTTCCACTACTTTATTTTAGTCATATTTGACTTCAGCTCCACTTCTTGTAGCACTAGATCCGCTTTCTGCATTTTCTTGATCCTGTCCTTCATTCTCCTGCAACTTGCATTCACTGAGAGACAATAACTCAGATAATTAGAGAATAAATAGCAACAGAAATCCAATTTATGAAATTGAAGTGCAGTGAGCTGAGTGTTGACAAAAACATACAAGAATTCACCCAGTTGTTTCTGAACACATGCACATTGCTATGTGGCTTGTCAAACCTGATATCCTCCTATTCCAATTTCTGTGCAGGAGAAAACCACGACTGTCAGGTTTTTGACAACAACTGTCATCTGCACTGTAGACACAAGTGTGTATTTCAGCTCCTGGATTCAGCTTCACCCCCTGTCTGTGACTCTTTTGTGCTGGCCTAGAGCTGGGCAACCACCACTTTCCCTCCTTATAAGGTATGTATGAAGGCTGTGTTTGGAGTAAAAAATGGTATTCCAGTGGGTATAATAAGCATAGCAGGACTTTGTGAGCTTTGGCCTCCACATAGTAGTCTTTATCTTAAAAGCTGTCTTTTTATTATATGGAATACTTTACATTTAATATGGGATGGAAAATGATATTTGTTCCTTTTTTTATTTTATTTTTTTATTCAATAGCAAGTTATTTGCAACTGATCGTAAACAAGGACATTTATTTTAGCTGCCGTCATTTCATTAAGAAAACTAGACTCTTTAAACAGTTTTATGGAAGAAAATTTCCAATAAGTTTGTTTACTGTGAATAGATTAATGTGTGTCAGTCTTTTTTCCTTACTCACATGAATCAAAACATTTTCCCACAGAAATAAAGAAAACACTTCACCAATGTTTTTATTTACTAGTTTTGATATGGACTCCTTTCTCTTTAATAAGGTGAGATATTATGGTGTTGGTTTTTCCTTTCTCTTTTATAATATATGTGTTTTCCTACTTAGAAAAGTAACAACATAATTTGACACTATTTTAATAATACGAATTAAATATTTGTGTCCAGGTAATTTTTGAAATGTTTTTTTAATATTCTGTGTGGAATTATTCCTATAAACTCATATTTTTTGTTGGGTTAAGTAACTATAACTTCTCAGGCTGATTTTTTTGTATAGCATTCGACTATGGTGTTAGCAAATACATGAGTGCCTGTTTTCATCCTGCCAGTGGTTGAAAGACTTTCTTTCACTCTTTCCTTATGTTTAGACATGCAGATAAATATTTGTCAACCACTTTGTGTATTGCACCAACTCAGGAACGGAAGGAAAACTTTTCGAACAAAATTGCTGTGATTTCTATCCAGTAGATGTGAATACCTTCTCTTCCACAAAAACATCCACTAATGTATCATTGTCAATATCTCATCCTCCCTCAGCAGTCAAAACATGCTTAGAAAATAAGTGCCACCTACCCTTAACATACTCCAGTGTAACATACAAACATACACACACTTTTTTGTACTCCTCCCATGCTGGGTGATTCCATCTGAAATATAGGTAGATAGCTCTCTTTCTCTTGCAGTTGCATAGTGTGTCGCTGTGAAAACAAAACCAATTTTAGTATCAGGGGATATTTTCGAGTTGTTTTTTTTCTTATGTTTTTGCTACCCTGAGTCTGCTGCTAGATTCTTCAGTTGCCATGGTGAGAAGGGGTGTAGGCAGTTCTTCTAGTCAGGGAAAAAAAAAAATAAATCATGAAATGAATGCTAATGTGAGGGGAAACTGGCAATACTCAGTTTTATAACCCAGTCCGGTTCATAAATACAGAGCTTTCCACTTCAGGTTTTCACAGGGTACCACATGAAAAGGCCATAAAATTAGGTGCTCATCTTGAGATAAATTCCTTGGTTTTTTTTTTTTTTTTTTTTTTTTTTAATCAAAAAAGAACATGCAGAAGAGAATAGTCCAGTGATTCAAGAAAGACACTAGGAAATTAAACGTCCTGGATCCTCCTCTGGCTCTAGTGCTGCCAGTCCTTACTGAACGAGGTAGGTGAAAGGCACTGCAAGGATGGACAGCGGCCTCTTTGGCAATCCAGCATCTGGTTTCCTTCATTGAGAAGCTCACCCCACAGTCTTTTCCTTAGGAAAACACTAATTTGATTCACCTGTGTGTACTAGAACATCAGAAATAGAGTTAACTCGAAAACGTGAAGTTTTAAACACACACTTTTTAATTTTAAAATTTCACTTTATTATAAAATCACAGATTCATAGAATGGCCTGAGTCAGAAGGGACCATAAAGATCATCTATTTCCAACTCCACTGACATAAGCAGGGCCATCTTTCACTGGCCTTGGTGGCTCAGAGCCTTATCCAATCCAGACTTTAAACACTTCCAGGGATCAGCATCCACAGTTTCTCTGGGCAACCTGTTCCAGTGCCTTACCACCCTCACAGTAAAGAATTTTTCCCTAATATCTAATCTAAACCTTTCAATTTGAAACCATTCCTCTTGTCTTGTCACTACATGCCCTTGTAAATAGTCTCTCTCCAGCTTTCTTGTAGGCTCCATGTGAAATACTGTTTGACATTTTATGCTCTTCTTTCCATTCTATCCTTCTCTCCTCGACATTTTCCTAATTTTACTTTTCTTTTCTTTTTTTGAAGAAAGACATGAAAGTAGAAAAACAGTAAAGAAAATACTAATTTCTTCGAAGAAAGTATGATTTGGGGAGCTTAAAAGCTTTTCACAAAACACCATTTTATCCCCTCTAACAATCATCTCTCTAGGAATAGTTTATTAATCTATCCGGTGAAAGTAGTCAACACTTCTTTTTATAGACAGGAAAAGTGCCTGGTCCCAGTTAATCTTTCTAGCTTAATTCAAGTGCTATTAAAACAGGTACTACCAGGGCTACTGCATTTGTGATAAAAAGACAGAGCTACTATCAGGTGCACAATTAACTGTATATCATGATCACCTGAATGCAATATGTCAATGTGACTAGAAAGTAAAAATTATTTTATGAAACACTGAGCACCTGAAAAAAAGTAGATGTTGTTGTCTTTTAAATAGTGAATGTGCTACATAGCTTATTACTAGATACAAGGGTTATTGTGAGGCATAATTACCATCTATAAGGTATCTCAAAATCTTGTGCTATACGAATGTCTAGCATTACTGTCACTGACTTGGAGCCCCTTAAGAGATGTAAGAAACTATTCATTCTCTTAGGTTTAATTTAGAGATAGTGATCCTGTAGATTACTGATATTAAATCAATATCTCATTGGAGGAACAGCAGTATGTTCCCTCCCAACATATTACTTATGTGCTTAATAGTGGAAATGTACTCTCTTACTTTAGAGCCAGATGAAATTTTGGCTGTTATGGAAGCTTTTGAAAAGGGAATTTTAAGTTCTACTTCTGAAAAATATCCATAATAATACCTTTTTATTATTTGCAATTGGAAACTCTGAGTCTTTGCTTAAGACTCAATGATAAACTATCTGTAACAGTCAAAAAGTGTTTACAGTATGTTTGCAATGGGAATTGCTTTATATTTAGGGTAAAATTTGGCATAATTAATGTTTAAATTTTCTGTAATTGGAAAAATTTTGCTAGAAATAACTACTTTTACTTGCTCACCTTTAAGCTTCTCAACAGCTAAAAGTTTGTAGATAATTCTTCAAGGAAATAAAATAAATTGGTTTACCTTTTGTGTGTTTATCTGTGAGATTAACAGATGGCAAAGCACAGCAGTTCCTAGTCAAGTCTAACCTAGGAATTACACAGTCTTAAACAGACAAGGGAAGTTTCAGATCTGCTTGCTGGGGACAGGGAAATGAGCCACAGAAGTCCATGAAGGCACCTTCTGCATGCACAACTTTCTTTAAATCTGAGGTCAAGAGAAAGCAATTGCTCATTGCACTCATCCCAGTAAATCCCTTTATAACCAAATATTGTATGAACAATGCTCTAGGCAAGGTCTAGTTGCTCTGAAAATAAACATTTTACTCTATTTTAAGTTTTAAAATGCATTTCCTAGCAGTTTCTTTCATATGTTTAGAGATATCACTTGACAGATATATCCTATCACAGCTAAACTGAACCATTCGGCCATTCATGACTATATCCTGGAAGTTTAAAATAAAAACTTTTAAAAATCAAGCCGGAGAAATTCTCATCAATTGGAAAAGTATCTACATTTAAAGATGTAGAGGGCTGGAGCACCTCTCCTATGAGGACAGGCAGAGAAAGTTGGGGCTCTTCAACCTGAAGAAGATATCAGGTAATACCTGATAGCAGCCTTCTAGTACCTAATGGGGGCTGGAGAGGGACTTTATATAGATATAGGACAAGTGAGAATGGCTTTAAACTGAAAGAAGGTGAGTTTAGATTAGATATGAGGAAGAAATCCTTTACTGTAAGGATAGTGAGGCACTGGAACACGTCCAGAAATGTTGTGGATTTCCCATCCTTGGAGATGTTCAAGGCTAGGCTAAATGTGGCTATGAGCAACCTGGTCTAGTGGAAGGTGTCCCTACTTATGGCAGGGAAGCTGGAAGCAGGTGATCTTTAATGTCCCTTCAAACCCAAATCGTTCTATATTTCTATGAAAAACAAATCTGGAATTGTTTCACTCATAAACAATAAACTACACAAGGAAGATGTTTGCTTCATACATATTTTGTTATTACAGTCTTTATAGGATTAACCTCTTTTTCCTTGAAAAAGAAGTCTCAAGAATCATAATCTTCCAGTAAAGCTCATAGAGTGTTGCCTGAAGAAATTATTACTCTCACCCTATTCATTTAAACAGCCACTCTTTGGGGGGGTATAGAAGGCAGGCAGATTTGCTTCAGCAAGAAACAGGTTAAAGTTAATCCAGGTGTATCAGATAACTCTCTTGTATTCTTTACATCAGAGTAATTGGTACTAACATTGCACAGAAAGGGTGACTGATGATAGCATATTCACTGTAGAGCACAGCAAATGTTGAAGTCAAATTATGTAGCTCTAGGCATTTTGAGAGATAGAATAAACAGTGATTCACTGTGTCATGGTCCTCATGATCCACCTTTACTTCCCTTATGAAGCTGCCCATGATCTATGTGTGCCTAAAAAAGAGAAAAAAAACCCCCAAAACATCAGAACTAATTAAAAAGTAAAATAAAAAGTGTGGTAAGGAATTAATCTATCAAATATTCATGTTGTTGTGAATAGGGCTGGATGCTGGATGAATAGTTTAGGTATGGATATGAAGCCCCTGTAGCAGTTTATTTTACTCTCTGTTTTTATTCCAGAATACCTGATATTGTGGGCTGTGCTAACAGGGAAGGGGATAGCACAGCCAGCACCCCTATAAATCCCTCCCTGTCATAAAAAAAAACCAAAAACAAACCAGGATTGAAGGGGGAAAAGCACTGTTACATAAGCTTCAGTGACAAATAGGCTTTATGGATTGAGAAACAGATTTTAGATAAGAAGAAAAAGTAAAGTCTAAACTATACTAAAGGAAGGTAGAATTAAGGAACTCTTAACCTACCTGAATATACAAAATCCATGGGAACAGGCAGGATGCTGGTATAGCCAGCTTTCTATCATCTTTGGAAGATTATGCCAGCTGGGAGGGCTTCTTGATTGCTGAAAAGGACATACATCACACCACAGTCCTGCTGCAAGTTATGGAGTAAATCCTCCACAAAGCCATTTCCAGGCCAAAGAAGAACAAGATATTTGGGAAAAAACAGCAAAAACTAATCAAAGGGCAAATCATTCTTGACCAACCCAAAAGTTTTGTATGATGAGATGACTAAGCAGACGAGAGTGGTGAATTTTTGACACTGCCTAGACTTTCAATATAATTTCTGACACTATACCTTGTAAGAAAAGTAGTGAAAATGAACTGGATAAATGACTTAAAAACTGGCTGGACAGCTGAACTCAAAAGGAGGTGATCAGGAGTATAAAATCCAACTGGGACATGATTATTAGTGGTCTCTTTCAGGGACAATATAGGAGCCAATACTATTTAGTATTTCTATTAATGGTGTGAACCAGGAGGCAGAAGGTACACTAGCAAATTTGCAAATGATATAAAACTGTAAGGGAATGGTTGATATAGTAGAAAATAGAGCTGCTATTCAGAGAGACCTTAGTAGGAAATATAAATGGGCAGAAAAGTAATTTCTAAAGTCCAGCAAATGCAAGATTTGGCCTCTGGGACTGAATAAGCACATGCAAAAGTGGAGGCTGGCAGCTGACTGGCTAGGAAGCGGCACAATGGCATATCTGGTTCCATCCTTGGAGACCGTCAAAAGTTTTCTGGGTATGGTCCTGGGCAACTGTTTCTAGGTGGCCCTGGTTGAGCAGGGAGAATGGACCAGATGGTCATCAGATATCTCCTTCAGCTTTCACCATTCTGTGAGTCGATGACATATAGTACTAATTTGATTTCCAGTAGCATGAGGTGTATTGGCACAGTGCTCTGAATGGTCTAGCTACCACTGCTGACAATATATATATGTATGTGTGCGTGTGTATGCATATATACACATATACACACACACACACATATATATGTAGATATAAATGCCAGATAAACCATTAACTCCACTAGCATATGCTTCTTGTGGTATCTGAGATAGCTTCAATACCTTTGAGTGCTTTCTTCCATGTGTTTGCACCCTTGGCATCCCTGAGCTATTTTACACTGAACTGATTTGAAAGCTCAGTTGAAGTTCACCAGATCTCACCTAGAAATATTGAATCCATTGGCATTGTCAGGAGATGATAGGAGATTAAGCCTTGCTTAAAATCCAAGACTTAAAGATTCCAGCATACTCTTCAGTTTCTCCTTTGCCTAGGGTAGAGAAGCTCTCTATGAGACTCCAGCCAGGAAAGTTCTGTGCCTGTTCTTATGGAGTAGCTCATTCAAGATAATATCCTTACATGATAGGAACCAAAAAATTTGAAGAAGTAAGGTATTTTCTCTCTCTCTTTTTTTTTTTTTTTAAAGGCTGTTTTAAAAAATAAAAAATAAAAAAAGACTGATCCACAACAGGCAGTGCGTGAGCATTTTGTGGTAACTGAGATACCAGTCTGGTATATCAAGGAGTAAAGTTTGAAACTCTTTTTTTGGCAGTGTGTTGCATAAGAATGGGTTCATGTAACTCTAGGAGAGGATTCATGGGGTTAGGAATTGCAAATGCTGTACTAAGAAGGATCAAAATGTGTGACTTTAGAGGGAGAGGGAGCCTCTAGAGCCTCTAACAAGCAAACTTAGGCAGCTGGCAGCTCTGGTAGCTGACTTCTGTGAATGTCACTCTTCAATAACTTATTCTTATGGTGTACTGGGGGAGGGTAGCTACACAAATTGGATTTTAAGTTACAGCAGATAGGTCTCATTTATTGACATAAATGATCTCATTTGGACTTGATTCAAAGAAGTTGGTTGTTGTTATGCCTCATTCCCCTTTAATGAGCACTAGTTTGCTCACTGAATCCATATTTCAACACAGTGCGCACTTCTTTCCTTAAAAATAAACCCACAAAACAAACATAATCCTTCATACAGTACACGGGAGGTGTAAATGGTACTCCAGAAAGGAATCTGCTTTCAGAGGCTTTTGGCATGCCTCCTTGTTACACATCTAAGACAGGAAAAGTCTTGCAGGACAGAGAATCTTAGAATAAGTCAACCATTTTTATTTCTTCTGTTCGAGATGAGCTTACACTGAAACTGGACTAAAAGGTCATAAGTTAGGCCAGTCTCTGTGTTCACAACTCAAGTAGGGATAATCCATGTGTCAAATCAGTTTATGCTTGCTGTGAGGAAGATCAACATTAATCAGTAAAAACCAGAAGAAACTGATTTCATCAGACCAAACAAATATGATGGCTGATTTTTTTTCTCCCTCTACTTTATAATCCGTCAAAATAGTAACATCGTGAGGCATACTCTTCATTCATTTATTGTTAGTAAATGCTTCTAAAACTGAATCTTCAACTAGATAAGAGAGGCTTAAAGCAGGACATCAACTCTTTGGACTTGTCAAAGCACACATTTTATCGTCTCTGGAAAGAAAATTTTTGATTCTTAGCCTTATCTTTTAGAATATAAGTGTAGTAGGACCTTAGATTTCCTAGAATTACAGTGGAGAAGCAGATGAAATCTTGACACATCTGGCTGTAAAATGTGCTGCCATTTAGCTGGTTGGCAAGTGCAGAATGCATGACAATGTGCAACAGATGTTAGAGTATTAATCACTGAGCTTTACTTTCTGTGGTGAAGTGTTTAGGAGTTATTTGAATGACAAGCCTTGACAGTTCACGTAAGTTGTTTTCATTGTGCTGAAGCTGAGGAAATAATGTGGCCAAACTGCTCCAAAGAGAAGAATGAATTTTCAGAATTTGTGTGAGGTCTGCTGTTAAATAAATAAATAAATAAAAAGCCTCGCAGTAACTTATAGGCCATTATTTAAAGGCTGCTTGGATAATAACGAGTACTAAAATGGCTAAGACTGTGTCCGTCAGAGATGGGCTTTCCTCTAAGGGGGGCATTAAGCTTATCACAACTACTGACTAACAGCTAGTGACTTTTGAATTAAGAGAGATTTTGTTTGTGAAGATTAAAATGGAAGTCTCAAACCTGCAGAGAAGAGGTGTCTTGTTGAAAATGTCAAGCCTAGAAGACTTTCAGGATTCAGGAAATTAGTTATTTCTCCTGGGGTTTGAAACCACATTTCGAATTCTTACTAGAGATAGGAAACAACTCTTTTCACTGAGTCAAATTCACAAACTGTAATACTAAATAGAACAATTATTCTTAAATTCCTATTGAAATTATTCATTACACTGTTTTGATTAGTGTTGTGGCTCCATGGGACAGGGGAAGATTCTAGCAGCTTCTAAGAGAAGCCACCCCTGTAGCCCCCCTGCTACCAAGACCCAGACACAGAAACCCACAACAATTAGTATTATTATTCTTTTACCGTTTTCTACTACATATATTAAAAATAATCTTTTCCACATAAGTGCAAATGAAGTCATGTGTGATTTTCAAAATCACTAACACCAGTTCAGCCTATGGTATGATATCACAGACAAGTTACAAGGCTTTGAAAATCCCCTCTGTGACCTATCACCCTAACAAACAAGGCCACTGGCTCCTTTAAAAAGCAATTTATGCTTGGGAGCATTCTTCTATGAGTGTTCCACTAACTTACCAGAGAGTCAGTGTTGAATCATTGCAAATACCTGCTGAATTCATATTTCCCAGAAGAATATTTTAAGTTGCGGAATATGACATTTAATTTCTTCTCTTGCCTCATCTACTCCACTGGAGGTTTGGGGTTTGTTTGGTTTTGGTTTGTTTGTTTTGTTTTTTTTTCTGTATGAATTCCAATTGTATGGGCATGTCCCAAAAAAAAACCCTGAAATACAGGCAAGGTCGTATCGTACAGGCACCAGAGCCTGAGCAGTTATGTGATGACAGGACAGACGAAGTTCTGTACCTTCCCATAAAAAGAAACACTAAGGAGACCGATGACTGTTCAGTATGCAGTCATTATTTCCCTGCCCCTGGGTTGAATGATGGATAGTACACTGCTGACAAGTGGGCTTCCAGCTTTTCGGATGCTTCACATCAGGCTTATTTATACTCTAAGATGAAAAGTGAAGGTCTATCAGTAAGATAAGTATTTGCATGAGTCTTTTCAGGTCTCCAAACTTTAATCTGCCTACAAATCCATTTTTATGAATGGTTAAATAATTGAGGAAAAAAGAAATCCATCTGTATTGCTCAGATCCCAGACTTAAGACTGATTGTTACAAGGGACACCGTTCAATGTTAGGCAGCTGCACTGTTGCCTCTTTCTTTTAATTATTTTTATTCAAATCAACTTTTGATAGAACCAAATCACTTAAAACAAACTGGATTTTAACATATTATACAGAAATAATGACTTTTTTTCCAAGAAATTTTAAGGGTTGCATCTTATCAATAGTTTAAAAAAATGTATTATTTTGTTGGCATTTTATTTGATGCAATATTTTGACTGAATATAATTTTATTTTATATCTGTCACATCCTGTCAGCCTGTCTTATTCTTTCTCTCTTTTGCATGCCTAGTTTCTACATATGTTAAGCAGAATAATGTATACTGTCTAAAGAGACAGTACCAGGAATCTTCTGGAATTTATTTGAGACAGGTAACTCTGCAGAAGCAAAAGCGACTTGGATCTGAAAACCTGTAATTATTGCCGCACCACCTAAAGACAGGATTTTTGTTATTTATAGTATAAAAGTTCCATAACTATTTAAATACAAATTCTGAAATTAAATAAGAAAATGAAACTAGTATTCATAATTTATGAACACATTCTGGAAATTTTACCCCAAACAAAATAATTGATCTGACTCATCATGACAACTTATGTGGGATTTGAAGAAGTAATCAGTTTGCTCACAGAAATCTTTGCTTCACCACGTCCCAAGATTAGGGTAAAAATATGTCAGGCTATCCATAATCTTGATATTTTTAAGACATCAAAACTTTTGTGTTAAATCTAGTTCAGTTAATCAGAATGACTAAAAGTCAAACATATTTCATATTGAAAAAATAAACTTGTAGAAACTAAGAATTTGTTTTGTAAAGTAAGACCATTTTAAGCAAATGAAAATACACAAATTAATTAAATTTTAGAATTTAATTCTGCAGTGTATTACCCTTCATATCTTTTATTATTAAGATATTAATATGGATCTTATTGATTTTCATATAGATTTCCATATGTGAAAATATTTCATATTAGTAGGAAAAAACCACTAATAAAGCAATGCACATCATTTAAAAACCAGCATTTTATTGTGCAGCGGAGTTAAGATTTTGCTTATTATTTTGTTATTACTATCTTTGGACACAAGTTTCCTTTAAGATTACACACAGGACAAAACAAACACACAAAAATTCCCATACCCTACAGATTGCACAGTGTGGACAAAGCACATATTTTCATGTGGCATTTTGTTCTTTAAAGATGGCATTCTTCTCTTTTGGTTCATTGTGGTTGACACCGCATAGTCTTGTCTCGATCCTTTTGTAATGCAATGATTCTAAGGAGTGAAGTTAGGTATTCCTTGTATTCCTTAGTTAAAATTTATTTGGACTCTAACTGAACTTCTGTATTAAAAACTATAAAAATAAACCTTCAACAAGTATTCTCTGCTTTTATTGCTAATATTGGCTAACATAGGCTATGCTGGTGATGCAATTTAACCCACAGCCCTAAGCTGAATAAAATTCAGTTTCATTTGATTTTTTTTTTAATGTCAATGTGGAACATCTGCATCCATATACATCACTGAAGACTAGCTTACAGTCAGTGGGGAGAAACAAACACTGTCAAAGTGTGATTCATCCAAACTGCTGTACACATGTACTTCAGGAAAAGGCATTTTACCATTAAAGTGCCTATTTCTCTGCAGTGACTATGGACAGACCCAAAGTTGACCAGCTCAGATATAAATATGTGCAAGGTCTGAATCTGATCAAATGAATCATAGCTCAGGAATCAGCCTGATCAAATTTAAATGCTACACTTCTAGGTAAAAAGCATTTAGTTGTCTGTCTTGACAGAAAATCAAAAATCATAATGGTTTTTAATAATTTAAAATACCGGCTTGACTTTTTTATTTGGCATCATCTGGTTTTCATTGTGTTACTTTTGCTTTGACTTCTGTGGATATGATTGGGGGGGGAAAAAAAGAAAGATATGCACATATCTCCTTTTATGGAATACAGGAGTGAATGAAGAGCTTAAAAGTGTTTTTCTCTGTAATAATTACTGTGTTTAATTGCCACTCCAAAACATGAACTTCTGTGAGAATAATTTTACTTAAGCATGTTAAGTATCAACTCAAAATTTTAAAACACCCTTAAAAATTTCAATAGGAATTATGTCAAACATGTTTCTTAGCAATAGCTAGATAATCATCTAGTCCCTTTCAACAAGTGCGCATCATCCATCAAATTCATGAACAGATGTCTCAAATAGTCAAGCTTAACTAACAAAAGCAAATATAGTCGTCATTCACATGACATGATTCTGATTCTAACTCATTTCCCCCCGTCATACTATATATTGTTATAACTCTTTTTGTCAAACTGCATCTAAAATGTTAATCTATTATGAAAAGCATTTAGTCTGTTCCTTTCTTTTTCTTTTTTTTTTTTTTCCAAAATGTGTTTCCATTTTTGCTTCATAAAACAAATACAGTATTCTTTGCTTGGGATATTAGTGCTCACAAATCTCATAATTATGAACAGATAATTTCCTTTACTACATTTTTCCCTTAAAAAATCATTCATCTGTAAAAACTGTAGACATTTTTCACCTATGTACAATTTTAATTTCAAAGAAAGAACAAGCAAAAATAGAAAGGTTTTGAACATGATTGAAGACATATTTGAAGGTATTATTAGAGGAGTTCCAGAAGTTAAATGAAACCAAAATGAGAGCAAATACTTGACAAGAAGAGATGCTGTACATTCTCAAAATAATTAGGTGTGCAGAAAAAGAGACAAATTGATCCAGCTGACTAGTTAGATAAAATGGAAGGAAGTTAGACTGTTTGGGGCAATTATGGAAGGTTATGAAATTCAGTGGCTCACTTTAACAAAAAACATTTTCTATCATATACTTGAGCGTTACTAGGAAAAAACAATTTAAAATTTTAAAAAGAGATACATTATAAATTCTAAAGCTATATTTGCAGAGCTTAAACAACGAGGAAAGAAAAGATTTTTAAAAAATTAAAAAAGAAAATTAAAAAATCAGGGGACTGATTCCATAAAAAGATTAGAAACTCACCTTTTACTAAGACTATGCAGACTTTGTAAAATAAACTCAACTGAGTCAAATGCATGTTATTTAATATGGGTTTTACATATCTTCATACATGTACTTTTAAACATTCTGAGTGTTAGCTCATTTTCTCCTCCCAGAATGTGTAGGATCTGGTAATGGGTTCAAGAAAAATCTCCAGTCTAGTCAGGAGACTGTAGACTAATTGAAAACAGTTGAGCATCAGTTTCTTATGTCCTGCTGAGATGTCAATAAACAAAACGACTATTGTATTATTGTGTCTTGGATTCCACGTGTTCATCTACTCTAAGTTGCATGAAGTGATCAGTTCTCTGTGTGTGGAAGCATAGCCATATCAAGTGTTAGAATATCCTTGTCTCTATTTCTATCAAAACACATTTTACAGTAGGAATCACATCTTTCTTTCATTCTTGGTGCTGACCTTCAAGATTTCCTTATGTTTGCCAAAAGAGATAAAGTTGAATAGGGCAGTCAGGATGAAAGAAAAACACAATAAATACTGATGACATAAATTATCTACTTGAACACAGTACAAAATATCTATTTTCTAATTAGCAATATTAAATTTCTGTTTAATGTAACTCAAACACAAAACAATGCAACTTGGATGCAAAAAAACCCCCTCAAATATTTCACAGGACTGAAAACCATTTCATTAAGATGAGAAATGCACCAGGTTATCACTGCAGACAACTCAGTGTGCAGCTGTGTCAAAAATTATCAATGTTATGCTACATATGCAAAGAAACGATAAATAAAGTAGAGAATATTATCATTCTCCCATAAAAGCTAGGGCTGAAATTTCATCTAGAATAAATGGTCTTGTGCTAGTCTTATCAGTTAAAAAAAGAAAAACAACAAGAAAACTGTTAGCTAAAGGTAAGAATAGCAAAGACCTCCCATTGACTCATTTGGAGATAAACTGTAAAATATGCAGCAAACAACCCAACTGAGCACTTTATGTTCGTTGAGGATGTCATCATCTTTCAAAATTACCCTGTGCATCACAGCTATACAGCAGCACATTTCTTCCACATACTCCTAGAAGCAGTGTACCTAGAAAAAAAGTCTTTCCTGAGTTCGTCCCTACCTGAAGAATATTGCTGCTGTCACAGCGTATTCTCTGTCTCCACCCTCTCCTGTCAAACATGGTGTGTCCCATCTCTTGGTCTTAGCACAACTGCAGGGTTACTCTAGAGGCTGGCCTGGAAGGGCCAGAAATGGCTCCAAGAAAACAATTCACAGTAATTTCTGCAGACCATATGAAATGACCCACTGGACACTCCAGACTGTCTTAAGAATCAGGGTTGGAAAAGTCCTCCAAGACTGAATCCAACCATTAACCCAGCACTGCCATGTTTGCCACTAAACCATGTCCCCAAGTGCCACATCTACATGTTATTTTAACACTGCCAGGGATGGTGACCCCACCACTTCCCTCAGCAGCCTGTTCCCATGCTTGATCACCCTTTCCATGAAAAAAATTTTCTTAATATCTAATCTAAACCTTCCCTGTCGCATTTTCCTCCTATCTTGTCACTTGTTACTTGACAGAAGAGTCTAACACTGATCTTGATACAACCTCCTTTCAGGTTTATCTCAACATGCTACTGCACCTCATTGTCTTTCTTGTCATGAAGTGCTCAAAACTGAACACAGGATTTGAGGTGCAACCTCATCGGTACAGGGGTAGAACCACCTCCTCTTTAAGAAGTTGATCGTGGCAGGGAGGGAAGCGGCTCAAGTCATCACCTGAAGATCAGAGGAAGAAAGGCACTGCCTTCATGGGATTTAAGATTCTGTTCCTGACAGAGAATTCTTACACTGCAAAAAGGGCCTTATCTCACTGGGAAGAGTGCCAGAGATAAATCCTCAGTGACTTCTTCCAAACTGTTGTCTACCACAGTGCTGATGCCATGTCCAGACCATTTGCCTTGTCTGATATGAAAGACACCATACGTTGCCCCTTACATTACTTTTTATTGAGGCAAAGGGCTAACCTTGGTGCTGACTTGTGTGTGGTCCTTATTCCATTCATCATGGTAAAGGTTACCTATTCATTATAGTTGTGAGTTCTGAAATTTCGTGGTAGTTCCCTGCAAAGAATGACTATGCACCAAGGATGTTCTGTACCCACCTCTGATCATCCTGTGTGCTGCCCCACATATCATCCCTCTGGTGGGGCACCATTGCCAGAGTGCCAAATCTCCATTCTAGACAACAGATATTGTGTGCAATAAGTATTGCAGATAACGGGTATTGCCTGCATGCTGGTGACTTAGGCATATGGTGCGTGTGTGCAAAACTTGTCTGCCATGCATAGGCCAAAGGACAGCATGTAAGTCTTGTGGAATACATTTTGTGAAATCACAGGGCTTGTGCCAGCTGACTAGCTGTTGGAAAAGGATACTCTGCTTTGGGAGACTATGAATGTAAAAGGAAGGAAGGGTAGAGAGCAAGTTTTCATATTCTTAACACAGAATTGTCATGAAATGTACATTGTGAAGGTAGTACTCGTAGTCCAAGCAGAGATGGTTGTAGAAATAAGACCAGTAAATTCTTGAAAGGAATAAATGGAGGGCATGAATCATTTCAAAGATGTTTTCCAAAACAGGTAATCCCTTAACAATGATTCTTGGATAAGAGAAGTGAAGAAAGGAGTTGTTAACACCATGACTGCAACTACTCCTGACTAGTATGGACTATGTAATTTATACACCTTAAATTAGAGTATTACAAGGTGTTCTACTCAGAATCCTTACAGAGCATTTCAGTGGTTCTGCTCGTATAAAAAGTCAGGCAAACCATCTTTATGAGTACATAATGGAAGTGCTGTGCTATTCAAGGAGCATTGCTAATTTTCTTTAGAAAGAGAAAAGAGATGGGGCAGGGGGAGGGGGGTATGGGAGGAAAATGATGTCAGACATTTGCATCAGCAGGGAGGAAAAAGATTAATTGATACAGAAATAGTGGAAACAGACTGAATAACTAAAAAATCCCTGACAAAGTGCTAAAGTGGAATTAGGTCTTCATGAATGCTACTATTTACCTGTTTACTATTTGTTTTTCATGCCTGGGATTTTTTAACTGACCATGAGTTCCTGAAATGTTCCTTGTTCGTATTTATTTATTAATTATTTTCTACTTTTGATAGCTTATTCGGAAATTTTTGGTTGTCCAAACATGTTTGGTCAGACAAGACACAGGATGTGGCTTTTCTTTGTGAGTCTTTCCAACTAATATTTCTCTGTATTTTCTATGTCGTCGTTAATTTCCTGTGAATGTTTGTGCTGGAAACTAACTAAACGGATGCATGAGCTCATAGAAAACAGTTTAATTAATAACTGGTGTTTTCTGGCCATATATATTTACTCAGGTACAGTGGAATATTGGCAAACCCAAAAAAATGGGCTGCTAACAAGAAAGAATGAAAGCCAGTAGGGTCCAGTGAGGTGAATTATTCAGGCTACTTACTAGAACTGTAATCCAAAGTATTATTTCTATAAAACAAACAAATTGCTTTAAAAAACATATTTGAAATTATAACAGAGAAACCAAAATCTTGTTCCAAATTTTTCAGGAAATAAAAAAAAATCCCAGAAGTTAATTTTCCATCTCGTCTTACGCCCCTATAAATTCTCCCACTTAAAGTACCTTTTCACTTCTTCTGCATCAATTGTATTCTCAGATCTTAATTCAAAACATATGTACCCTTTTTTATTACATGTTACCATGTTTGAAAATTGAGGGCCATCCATGCGTATTTGTTAAATGTTTTCCACAAGGAAACTTTCTCACTTGGGATAAGTTTGAAACCACAGTTCCTCAGCAACAAACCTTTCTGATAAATGTCCATCAGTAGCCTTAAATCTGATACTTAGAGGATATAAATCTGCAGAAAAAATTACAATGGGCATATGGCAACAGTGACTGCCTGGAAATGCAGGTTGTTGTAATAGGATAGGGACTTCAACTCTGTATTTCTGACTAATCTTTCTAAATACATATATTTTCTAGGAGAAAAACAGATTAAAAAGAGGCAGGGATACAATTAGCTTATTTAAGGAAGTGCAAAGTGTAACAAGAAATACAAGCTTTATACTGGCAGAGGAATTAGTTTTTTGTAAATTAATGCAGAGAGTTTTAATGAATATCAAAGCTTATTCTCTGCCCACCTTGCCAACTTAGATTTAAGGGAAAGCTTTGAGAAATATTTATCTGGACAGATGTCTCACTAAGATATTTGTACAGAAATACATCCAAGAATTATGCAGCCCTTTCAAAATTAATGTTGTTTAGTTTGCTGTGTAATTAAGAACATAATTGAAAATATAAATGTTTGAATTATTAATAAGGCCCAAACTGTCTATTATCCACTCTGAATAACTCCTCTGTGTTTAGAATGAGAACAGAGACACCACTTAGAAAATTCCTATAGCCTGAGTGAGAGAAACAACCTAGTAATAAGTTACCCACATTTATATCAACAGAATCTTATTTCTCCTTAATTTTTTTTGTGTTTATGTATTAAAATTGTACTGTAAGTTTGCTTGTTGTAACATTAGAATAATGATAGACCTATTTTTCCCTGCATACAGAATGCTTCTGCCCCTCCTAGGGCACAAACATTGAGTAATTTAGGAACTGAATAATTACGAAATTCGAATAACTGAGGAGGATGAGTTCCATGTGAGAATATCCCCTGTCAATCCCAGGATTGTTTTATATTCCCTTGCTTTTCCTGCTGCCTAAAATTAAGTATGTTTGGACAATATCTTCATTGCATCTATGGAACTATTTTGTCAATATGAAGCTCATTCATCAAACCCTCAAAGCAGAAGATGGACAAATCTAAATCCTCTGATATGAAAGTTTCCTGGAATGGTGGCTGATTTAAAAGTAAACTGGTGGGAGAAATGAACCCAGCTCAAGAGAGATTACAAGTCACAGTTACAACTTACTAAAAAGGATTACAATAAATATAATGATACAGAGAAAAACTGCCCTTAACCCACAAAGACAGATATATAACCTCATTACCGTGGGACAAGAAGAGAACAGTGTGTGTCAACCTCCATGCTGAGCACAACGTTGGTCCCCTGGATACAAAATAAAAGGAAAGGAAACACTATTAGTCCAGGTGATGGCGGCAGTTCTGTTGAAGTGATGATCGCAGTCTTGTTGAGAGTGGCAGTCGCAGTCCTATTGGAGTTCTGGTCCTCCTCTGGATCTGACAAGTGGTCCCAGAAGTCCCAAACCCCCAAGATTATTTATGCTCAGTTTCAGGCGGGGATGTCCAGTACCTCTTCCAGGGCAGGGGGAGACATACTGTCTAAACATCTGTTAACTTTTAACATCTTATGAAGTTTTTTGAAATGCCCAATATTAAAAATATTCCATCATTTATTCATCTGTATCTTCATCATCCAATGGGTAGATAAATTGCAATTAAGAAATCAAATTTCTGTCAGAAGGCTATCAAAAATTATGAAATTTTCAAGTCCTAACTCCACATTTCTGGATGGAATTTCTCCATATGACATGGAGTTCTGCATATCACTGTATCTGTAAAGCAAATAAATTCTTCACTTTTCTTGCCCATTCTTTGTGCCGCTTCTTAACGTAGCTATGCCGACTTTGCTTTTGAAATACCCTAGGAGAGGATTATATTCACTCTAATGGTAGACTTAAAACCTGTAGGTCAAAGCATCAGCTAGTCACTGCAGAAAGTCCAGACTGAGAAGAAAGAGGGTGGCTTTTAGAGCAGCCAATAAATAAGGCAGCTAGAAATGTTTATTTAAAAAAAAAAAGGGAAAAGAAAAACAATGGTTTTCCATTTCAAAAGTGTTTCTCCAAGTTTCAGTAATATCGATATGAGTTGTGATCTCCCCACTGGTTATTCATTAACTATGTATTTACTCTCATAACACTCTCATCCCTCCTGATCCTATGTCTATCAACCACTTACTACACCTTTTCAAGATTTTAATTTATGTGCCCTGCACATCAGAGACTCTGCAGTGCAGTCTTAAGCCTCACTTTAGGTGCCAAACTAAACCAGCTCCTTCCTGAGGCTCGATGGACAGAGAGGAGAGACAGAGGTTCTCCTGCAGGGTGATGCAGAGAAGGGTCTAATCAAAATTATTCCCTGCAAAACATTCCATCTCTCTACACTGACCAAAGGACTTTAGAGATTAGCTATCTTACTTTATTGAATTCCCTCTTTGTCAGTGTTAACTTAGGTATCTAACCCATAGTCGCGAGACCCACTACATTTTTGCATTTTTGTTTACTAAAAGGGATCTATAATTCAGGATTTGAAGAAGTTGCTTACTGTAAGTAATTATGAAATGTTCAAAAAAAGTAATAACAGTGAAATTGCACTATTTTTCATAGGAATACCAGAAAGGACCTGAAGATCTTTGCCCTTCTGTAGTGCTTTCTCTTACTGTTTCATGCAGCCTTTATGCAGCAGAGCTAGCCAACACTTTATAAAATGATGGTCTGTGAACTCTGAGAGCATGCAGTCACCTCAGCAACATACAGTCCACTTCCGCTGGCCCTGGGCCAGCGCTGTGTGTGGTTTCAAGAAAATTATAACTATAATGGTGGTACTTAGAGGCCAAGTCTGTCTGCCTATCCCTTTTCAGGCTCAGAATATGCAAGGTAAGAGGCTGGAAGCAGTATTTGCTTTGGTGCTATGGGAGAAGTGAGTGATAGACAGCCACAGCCAGCCATCAGGGGTTGTCTTCAGAAGCAAAAAAAACAAAGCAAGATAAAAGGAAAGGGAGGAAAAATGAATTTCAACAGAATTTAAGAGTTAAATCTAAGACCCAGTGAAACTACTACGAGATTAAAGTTCCTGGTACAATTACATTTCCTTTTCCTGTCTTCCCCCAACAAGAAAAAACCCATGCAAATAAAGTCCCCTTTTCCACTGTAACGAAAATGTAACATATCACCAAATATTGAGTAATATATGGTACCAGAAAATTAGAAGAGCAACACTGTTCATCTACTCTAAGACTGAGAATGATCTGAATGGGATCCTTTTTGTAGAAACACACAAAGATATGTGTGCCACTCAGAAAGGGAGAGCAAGCTCTTTGAAACAATAACAAACATTCAGCCTTTAGGAGCTAAATGAGATAAGAAATAACACATTGTGCTGACCTACAGTAGCCCATCAAGAGGAAAATTCATTATTTCTACTATTTAAAACAGCACTTTGCAAGCATTACCCAATTCTCCCAGCCTCCCCTGTTTATAAATAGAGATGCTGAGGAAGAGGGAATGTATACTTTGCCAGAATCATGATCCATCTAAAGAGTGGAAATAGAATAAACTCTCAGGAGCTCTTTGCTTTCAGCCTGCACTCAGTTCTCTGAATCTCTCGCAAGGCATATGAAACAGAAGCCAAAGTTTATAAAATTGTTGGTAATGTTGCAGACAAAAGGAGACATTTGCCTTCAGGTCAGACACATTAAATTGATTGTGGGATGACTCCAAAAAGACCATAAGAGCTTGAGTCATCCTACAACTTGAGTCACATGCCTTCTTCACAGGAATAACCCTGGAAGGCAGAGAGAAAAAACCCACCCTCTCTTTCCCTTGCTGGCAGATGGCATCGCAGCCACTTGGCAGAAGGAAGGATATTACAATTTGATGGAAAAGGATCTGACCGGGCTCAAAAAATAACGACTGTCAATGTATGGTTCATTCATGTCTGCTTTACTAGTAAACAACAAAATATGGTATGAAAGAAAGATAAAAAAAGTCTCACATATGTACTTCAACACTCATCTGCAGCCTTTTTCTCAGTGAGAATCTTTTGTAGGACACAAAGACAAGGCCAGGAACTTGGCTGATTAATTTAAAATGATTGCTTATCTTTTAGATATTATAAGCTGGATGCAATAATATCATGTTTAAACTCCTGCCAGTAACTCAACCCCACACAGTTGCTTGCTCACTCCCCTCTAGTGAGATAGCAGAGAGAACTGGGAGGGTAAAAGTGAGAAAACTCATGGGTTGAGATAAAGACAGTTTAATAGGGGCAGCACACATGCAAGCAAAGCAAAACAAGGAATTCAATCATCACCTCCCATGGGCAGGCAGGTGTTCAGCCATCCCCAGGAAAACCAGTCTCCATCAGGTGTAATGGTAACTTGGGAAGACAAACATTATCACTGAAAAATTCCCCCTTCCTTCTTCTTTGCTCAGCTTTATATGCTGAGCATGACACCATATGTTCTGGGATACTCCTTTAATCAGCTGGGGTCAGTTGTCCCAGCTGTGTCCCCTCTCAGCTCCTTGTGCACCCCCAAACTGCTTGCTGGTGGAGTGAGGTGAGAGGCCTTTATGTTGTGCAAGCACTACTCAGCAATAACAAAAACATCCCTGTGTTATCACCACTGTTTCCAGCACAAATTCAAAACATAGCTGTGTATCAGCTATTCTGAAGAAAATTAACTCTATTTAGCAAAGACTAGCTTAGATAAGTATTAATTTAAAGTTAATCAGGGAGATTTCTTCCATAATCAGTGTAAAGAGATGACAGAAGATGACTTGCCATACAAGACTGCTTGTCTTAGAAACCTACGGATGGAATAAGCTGTGCTCTGGAGATAGCTGTATCTTTTTATTAGTAAGATGATGAAACGAAAAACTTTGACTGGACGCCTAAGTCTACATAGCTAAGGCTAGATGAGATGAAAAGTGCTGAAAATTGTTTACATTTTTTTAGGATATATATATATATATATATATATATGTTACAATGATAATTACTCAACCAAACTCTATATCAAAGCTCTATATCAAATTCATACATAATTATGTATGTTTCAGTAGCAGGATATTTTTTTTTTTTGGTCAAAAGAAGAAACCCCCATATGTGTGTGTGCCTCTGGCATGCTCACACTACCATGCATTTAAATTTTACTCTGCAGCCATGAGTACTTGAAATATATTACCAAAGATATTACCAAACTTTCATATGGCCAGTCTGAAAAGAGTTTTCTAGGATGGCATATTTCCCAGGAATGGGGAATAAAGTGTGGGGTGAAAAGCAGGGAGAAATTTACTTGGTGGTATGCATTATTGCTAAATTAGTTCTTTTTTCCTTCATTCTTCAGGCCACAGACATGGCTAAACACAGAGCTACAAACAAATTAGTGTGAATTCTGGAATAGCAATATCATATCAGTGCCCCACGAAAAAACCTGCCTAATGTAGACATTGTAACTCAAACTGATAAAAAACATTCTACTGTTACATGCTTCACCAGGAAACCAGACTATGAATGAAACAGTGAGGTTATCTCTGAAAGTACTTTTTTTTTTTTCTTTCAGTGAAGCTGAAAGAGAGCAAATGAAAACTATTTGATTGATCAAGCAAAACCTAAGACTTTTTATATAATGCACACATATTTAAAAAAAAAATATTACTAAAGAGTATTTCTGAGAAAAATCAGGTATTTTCCTATGAGGTGAATTTTGACACAAAGAAGGGCTAGGATACCTATAAGACAACCAAGCAGAAAAGATAAAAAAGATGTCTTTGATGTCTGTAAAAACTTAACCACATAATCAGGCTATAACATTTATTAGAAAACATGACATTTTTACAATTAGCCAGAGAGGGAAACTAGGAAAAAAAAAAAATTTAAAAGTTGTAATCTACCTTTTGGTGGTGCTTTCAATCCCTTTTCTCCCATTGTCTTGTGGGGGGAATCTTTATTCTTCTGCCTATTTCCTTTCTACATCAGCGCGCTTGTAGCAAGCGTGGGTAGAGCCCTTCTCAAATCTTTGTTCGCGAAGCCCAGCCATGATGATGATTTCCTTTCTACAAGCCTGGTGAAAAACCCACTGCAATCTTTCCCCTGATCTCAGCATGCCGTAGATCAGACCTTATTCTAACAGACATAGGCTAATTTGTGCAAGACATTTATATTATCTTTTTCCTGCTGCAGTCATGTACAAAAGTTATATTTCACTTTTTTGATGGCTTCAGTTAATGAAGAATAGACTCAGTTCATTTCAGCTCATGCCCAAATATACCAGTTGGATGTAATATTATGACTAAGCTCTCATTATAAAGATGTCATGATAAAGATTACCTACAATTTTTGGAGAGACATTATTGGACTCCCTATGTTATCCAGTCATTGTTCCATGGTTGACAATGTCAACAAAAATATGTTCTCATTTTTTAACAAGAAGTCTCATAGGATACTGAGCAAACATCTGCAAGATAATTCAATCAACAACATCAGTATCTTTGAACTTTGTACTGCACAGCCTTTTAAAATTCAGTCTGACAAACTTTTATAACTTACGGGGTGATGGTTAATCCTCTAACTTGGTAAGAAAAGATGAAAAAAATCAAGACAAAGGGGCAAGATTGAAGGTAATGTGGAAAGCGGGAACAAAGGAGCATGCACGAATCTTAAAATCTGAATTAGCGCTGTTCGAACAGGGATTAGGAGCTTCTGTGCCTGATAACATTAACATAAATTTCCCATTGCTTTGGGGCAGGCAGGCCCAGATGCCTGAAGTTTTCTCACAGTAATTCAACTTTCCGAAAAATACTGAATAGGAATCTAAAACGTTAGCAATGTGATGAGAAATAAAATGAATTCTACAGTGCTCTTAACTTCTTTGTGCCTTACAACCATCATTCTTATCAAATATATTCAGATAATGAAACCTCTGACTCCCTTCCCAAGTAATGGGCAATATAATATCCAAACTTTGTGGTAAGAAGTCAAAATAAAACAAAAACTATACAACTCTGAGGAGGCTAAACCACATACTGACATATCATTTTGCCTATGAAGACTGTATAGATATTCCTATAGAAAACAAATTGCTTAAAATTGTTAAAATACAAATTGTTAAAAAATTATTAAGAGGAACTTGTAAAGAGTCTGATAATGCTACCTTGGTATTAAAAGGTCTGGATGAGCCTCCAGTGCAAGGGTTTAACTGAGTATTTCTGTTAGCAATTGTTGCAACAATTGCTACTGTCAGTAGAACCAGTCAACCCAAAATTAAAATGAAATCTACTCTTTTAAAAACAGCTTGTTTTTTTTACAAAAAGAAATTACGCTTAGCAATTACGAAGTAAGTTTTTTCTTGTACAAAGAATATACATTACAGAGACAAGATGTGGCTCTCAAACCAGTTACAATCCTCTGAAAGACCTACATACAGCTCTTTGGATATTGCAATTTTGCAATCAACAATCAAAGTAATGCAAGAGAGTAACGAAGGAAAATACCGTGTGCATGATATTAGGCAGAAATTTGGGAACATTTACTTTGAAACAGCAAAACCTTCTATTCAGACAAGTTTATCACCATTAAAATGTTATGTCAAATATTTCTGCTTGTTGGGCTAAAGTATTTTCACAAAGAAAACACATGGTAGGGAGGTGAAACAACAGCTCCAAGTATCTTGAGTTTTTGCGTGCTCATTCTATTGGACTTTATCCTCACTGCTTGATAAATCAGCTATCTTACATATTATGAGTCAAATAATTACAGAACATGAGCTCTGATTGTACTGATTAAAGCACAGTACAGCAGAGCTGACACTGAACTACATTACTTTAAGGAGATCCGTCTGTGAAACATCTGGTGACTCTACCATCTAGAGAGACAGATTTCCATGAGTTCCTCACACTTGCCAAGCTTTGGAACAAGAGTAATAAATATTCCCAGTAAAAAGTGAAATTTCAAAGTGAAGTGAGTATTTTGTACCACTAGAGTTATTTAGGAAGAATGATGAATATGGGTACATACTTTTGTAATGGTATTTTTGAGGGAGGTTTTCCCTTTTCTTCACATTCATAAAATTCCTTAAGTATTTTAAATAAAAGGCTGTTATTTACATTAGATTTGTGATAAAAAAAAATGTTGAAGGGACTTTGAGAGAAAGCAGCTACAGTATATACTTCAGATTCTTTCCTCCACTGCGTGCAGCTTCTTGATTTTCAGATATTATTTTATAGCCTTATTTTTTCCCTTGAGCTCCAGGACCTAACACTAAGGGGCACCAGAGAACTGAACTGCATCTGTTCATATCCATCAGGAACCAGCTACTGCAGCTAACATTGCAAGTTATTCACCATGCTAGGTGGAGAGGGAATGGGGCTTTAGGGGAAACACAACAGCCAAAACAATAGTTCTGTGTGACATATTCTTTGTTACAGAAAACTGCTGCTGGAAAAGCAAGGATGCGTACATTTCAAAAATGCTGAATGTCTTACTATAGTTTATTGCTGGTGTTGAAAAAGAACTCTCACTGTTTTTCCAGGCAAAAGTTGGGAAGTGTGTGAAAATATTACATGACATGAAAATGGATTATTTTTGAGAACCCAAGTGTATCTAAACAATCCTAGCAGATTGATATAATGTGTTTTGATCTTAAGTGTAAACAGAGGAACACAGACTTAGGAATTCATTTTTGTATTAAGTTTTGGGTGAGGTCTGAATACCAGCATGTTTTCATTTCCAACTCCTGAACTTCCACTATGAAGATAAAGAACTTTTCTCATTTTTTTGTGCATTGCAAAATTACCTCATATACTCTCATTTTCCCAACAGGACAAAAGGGAAACAATATTAAAAAAACAAACAACAAAATATACATAAATTAACCCTGTTTGCCAGGTGCAGACCTCAATAGCAATTTTCTTCACCCCAAGTTGGGCTGTCAAAAACAGAATAGTTATGCAGCCACTGCCACATATCACAAGAGAATACATTTTGAAAGTCTCATACATGATATCAGGAACCTGTTGCTTATCCCAGCAGTTTTTGTTTTGGTTTGGGGGTTTTTTGGTCCTGATTTTTTGTTGCAGTCCCTTTATTCTACCACAAAATACATAATCAAACTAGCAAACGGCAATTAAATAAATGACATTACATTTTAGAGATATAAAGTTGTTCTGATTTCCTTTTAAAAACTCACAGTATTGTCCCGGAACAGAAAGCATTACAAAAATGCAGATTCAGTATGGGGCCCAGTGTGTCAAATCATTGCAATCAAAGTTCCAAGACCAAAAATAATAATGTACCATTAGCAGATGATGTGACTAAGAATTGCAAAGATGCATTCTGATTTGAGTACTGTAGACCTTTCCTTATAATATTAGCACTTATTTCTGTGTCTTTAAATAGCCCATCAAAATTATATCAAAAGATAACTCCTACTCAGTATAATATTTGACTCAAAGATCTTTTAAGGTCAGATGAGACCATTATGATAATGTACTTTGATCCCCAGCATAAACACAGGGCATAGAACCTCTCTCTGCAATTCCTCTCTTGGATCTACATCTTCTGTTAGAGGTATACCGTCTCCTTTTGAAAGACATCTAGCCTTGATTTATTGCTCAAAGTGACAGAAATTCCAGTACATTCCTTCGTAAGCTCACCCCTCAGTTAATGACAGCTGTAGTCAGAAGCAGTACAAGTTTTGTTCTCCTCTGGTATGGTTTAGTTTTAGACATCTTTCCACTACATCTTTCAAAGCTGAATTTGACAACCATCACCAAGCTATATCAGCTTATATATGGCCATGTTTTTTAAGAAAAAAAAATATTTTTTTAACCAAAAAATGTGATAAGCCACCTTGTGGGATACATTGTACATCTTGTTCAAGGACCATTAACAGTTGTTCAGGACAGACAAAGGACACAAGGTGGTTGATCTCTGCTGTGGGGCCAAGTGGAGATCATCAGCGATTCATCACCCTAGCAGGAGAGCTAAGCCTGACCTCTCTGTCTTTCTCTTCAGGCACTGACATCTGAACTGGGACACACACAGACTGGTAGTATTTATCCAGCTCATGTGCTGGACCAGGGTTCTGCAAAGCTTCTCTTGGGGGAACAGCTTGGGGTTTACGGTCATTTTCCTTTCAAGCTTGCTGACTGGAAGACAGACAGCTGTGATCAGGCATTTTACTATGTGTCCAGAACCTGCCAGGATGCAGAGCCCAGAGTTTCATACGCCGTTTGTGATTTGCTATGACAAGGACGGACACGGCAACAGACCTCTCCAGCCACCATCCTGCATGGACATGGTGTTCCATGGCCTCAAACGGAAGGAGAGAGGGGTGGAGAGTGGTACCAAGCAGTTCCTTCGGTGAGATGAGTAGAAGGAGTTGCACCGATGAAGCCCTTTGGAGGGGCCATGTGGTCCCCAATGCCTCTCCCACCTCCTCCTCCTCCTCCTGAGGCAGGAGGAGGCAGAGTGGCTGCTGCTGCCAATGCGCCAGGATAGAGAGATCTCGGCGCGGGAGGAGATGACGCAAAAGGCAGAGCTCCCCCCAAAAAAGTGTTTCTCCAGGACGAAGATGGCGGCAACTTAGCCCAGGGGCCCAAGATGCCTGTGCCCATCGGGGGCCCCCAGCCAGGCAGTTCCGCCCCGTGCGCCCGGGGACACCGCGCCCGGCGGCAGCAGCGGCGGCAGCCGCAGCCCATTGTCACCAGCAGCGGCGGCGGCCCCGGCAGCCTCCTCCTCCTCTTCCTCTTCCTCCTCCTCCTCCTCAGCATCCTCAGCAGCGCTCCGGGAGCCTTGCAGCAGCGTCTCTCCAGTTAGAGCGAAGGGGAGAGAGAAGAAAGAGGAGACTAAGACAGCGGTGCAGGCATCTGTGCCGCGGCTCTGGGTTGAGGAAGAGGAGCAGCGGCGGCAGCAGAGAGGAAGAGGAGGCGAGGAGCCCTCCCGGAGCCGTCCGTCGGCAGCGGGGGACGCGGCATGAGGTTGTCCGGGGGCAGTGGGCTTTTCTCAGGAGGGAGATGGGGAGCTGCGATCTGACCATGCCTGGGTGAGAGGGGCAAAGGACCAGTCGCGCAGCCCCGCCACCACCAACTATCACCACTACCACCACCACCATCTCCTCTCCCTCCTCCTCTCTCTGCGTTATTGCTCTTATCTTCTCCACGGCACTCCGCGTTGGATGGACTGGGGCTGCTTCGTGTGGTGAGACCAAGGCAGAGCCACCGGCGAAAACCAACATTATCTCAGAGGAAGAAAAAGAAGGAAGAAAGAAAGAAGAGGGAGAAAGAGAGAGGGGGGAGAGTGGAAGAGGGAGAGAGCGAAAGAGCAAGCGAGAGAAAGGAAGGCAGGCAAGAAAATCCCCCCAATCTTTTAAGTCAATGCATATTGTGGTGACACTGGCAAAGGAGCCCTCACGGTGGAGTCGGTCAGGGCTGTGCGTTCCCAAAATATGACCAGGGGTGCTTGGATGTGTAGTCGGCAGTATGATGACGGCTTAAAAATCTGGTTCGCACCCCGGGAGAACGAGAAACCCTTCACGGATTCAGAGAGGGCTCAGAAATGGCGACTGTCCCTGGCATCGCTCTTGTTTTTCACGGTCCTGCTCTCTGATCACTTGTGGTTCTGCGCCGAGGCCAAATTCACGGGAACCGGAGAGAAGGAGCAGCCGCCGCCCGAGAAGCCGGAGCCCGCGGAGCCGGAGCTGCTGGCGGGCATGGGGGAGCCGGCGCCCCCCGCGCCCCGGCTCCTCAACCCCCCCTCGCCCTCCCTCCCGCCCTCCCCCGGCAGCAGCGGTGGCGGCAGCCGCGGCAGCCGCACCAACGGCACCGAGCCCCGGCACGGCAAAGCTGCTTTCCTAGGGAACTCCACCACCAGGCCCCTGGAGACGTGTCCCCCCCCGGGCTCCTCGTCCGGGCAGTGCTTCAGCGTGGGGGACGCGGAGGCGGTGTGCCGGCCGCGGGGGGGGTCGGGGCGACCGCCGGGCGCGGGGCAGAGCCCGGCGCCCGGCTGGGACCTGACGGATTTTTACCTTTCCTTTTGTAATTCCTACACACTTTGGGAGTTGTTCGCCGGGTTGTCCAATCCGGACACTTTGAACTGCAGTCTGGATGTGGTGCTGAGGGGGGAAGGCTCCTGCAGCCAGTGCGTCCAGGCTTACCAGCGCTACGACCAGCACGCTCAGGAGAAATATGAAGAGTTTGAGGTTATGCTCCAGAAATATTTACAGTCGGATGAGTACTCGGTGAAATCGTGTCCTGAGGATTGTAAGGTAGGAGCCCCTGCTGTGTTTCCTGTCCCTGGCTGGCGGGCTGGCGTGCCTCCCTCGGCTGTTGTGGCTGCCGTGGTCCCTGTTGTGCCTGCTTCGGTCTCTGTCCCTGGCGCCGGCGGCCGCAGTTCGTACGGTGCAGGCGGAGCTGTGGGGTGTACGGGCCGGGATGCCCCCGTTCGCGCGTTGTTGAAAGGGAGGAAGAGAGAGGGGGAAGCTTGGGAAAAAGCAGAAAGAAGTGATCCTCGGTCCTCTGGGAGCGTAGTGCTGGATTTCCCCCTCCTCATGAATATGCGATTGGCTCCGGCTCGGCTGCCGGCTTCCAGCGGGCTCGGATGCGGCTTGGCGGCAGGCAGCGACAGGGGCTGCATGACAATGAGCGGGGCTCAGAGCGGCGGTAGAAGCCGGGGCTGCCCGACGGTGCTGCCCGGCCCTCGGGGCGGTGGGTGTCCGCGGTGCTCCTCAGGACTGGCGTTCCGTGCCCCCGCGGCGGCCGGGGGCACACACCGGAGGCTCCGGGTGGGTTCCGTCGGGCTCTTGGTCCCGGGGACGGCGGTGCCCTGCGGCGGCAGAGCGGCGCGGCGCCGGGCCGCCTCGGGAGCGGGGAGCGGGGAGCGGGACGGTGCCTCCAGGCGCTCTGCCAAAATCTGTGGACCTGGGAAAAGCTGGAGGACAAGGGTGTCTGTCAACGGGCAGCGCGGTGGGCCTCGGTTGGGGAGTCATGGTAACAACGTTTTGATAAGACGCAGCTGTTTTCTTTGGTGCCACTGGTGACGGCTCAGAGAGATCCAGAGGTTTATTTCCTGTGCTAGAAGGCAGAGGGTCCTACTTTGTCTCTTGTAGTTGTTGCCTTCTCTCTACTTTTGCACAAGATTAGTTGGCCTATCTCTCAAGACAGGGCAGAAAAAAGTGTTGTCCTGAGCATCTAAAATAGCTAACTGCATTCTTCTTTCCCCGTTTCAGTACTTGTTGAAGTGAATGGTTTCTGCCCTGAACTGGTTTATCTCAACTACTGTAGCTTTACACTAACAAGTCTGAACCAAATTCTGCTTTAGCAGTGAAACACAACAGTACACACGAATCACTGCTCTGAACAGGAGGCCTGGAGTACCTCTGCACTTTGTAACTTCAGCAAGGCCTTCTCAAGTCATTCCATGGTAACAGTCCATGCTTTAAGAATCCCATTCACCAATAAGTTAGTGTAATTTGTGCATCTTTGCCACAAAAATCAATTCACAGTCCCTGTAGGAGCTGAAATAGCCCATTATCTAATTGGATAAAGTAGGAAAGTTGCAATATTTATTTGTTCTTGTTAAACCTGACAAGAATAAAGTAAATTCA
>NW_020955984.1:295218-311830 GCF_003031625.1 Empidonax traillii | reverse complement strand
AAAGTAAATTCATCAGTAGTTTTGACTCCACTGTTTCTAGGTTGCAAACTGGGCATGTACACACTCACTGTATATATGCTATGTACTCAGTTACTGATAATGTAAACCCATTTTATTTCCAGAGTGAATTGGATAAGTAAAAAAGGGTGTCAAATGTAAATAGATGTCTACTACTGTAAGGACATCTTTACCATTTCAGTAGCTCTTTAAGTAGAAATTGACCTACTGTTCTGTGCTGCCAAATTATCCACATCTACTTGCTTAAAATGATTTTTTTGTGTCACAGTTTATTTTGGTTGAACTTTACTGCAAAGTGCGCAGTTGCTCTACAGAATATAGTAGTGTAAAAGATGTTGAAAATGAACAGAACAGCAAATGTATGCTGTATAAATATTTCCCCTTCAGACACCCAATGAGAAGAAGTATTTGTCTAATGATGGGGAAAAAGTTGTTGACATTAAGATGATTGCGTGAAACTTAAATGAGCTAGACAAACACAGTGCCAACGACCTACATTTCTCCAGTTCTGAGTGCCAGATGATATTGCTCTATGTTTTGAGAATTTGGCCGACCAGTCTGTGTTGAAAATGAAAAGACATTCCAGCAGGGGAAAGGAAGAAAACCCCAACCAAGGGTGTGACTTAGTGGGTTTTCCCTCTTTCCAGGGAACCTGGTGGGCAGTGCAGGTGCCTAGCCAGGGAGGTGCGGAGCGCAGGGGATGAGCCCTCCGGCGAGGGGCTGGGCTGGGTTGGGCTGGGCTGGGCTGGGCTGGGCTGAACTGGGCTGGGCTGGGCTATGCTACGCTGAGCGGCGGGCCGGGAGACCGCTGTCCGAGGTGCTGCAAGGCAGCGCACACAGCCCGTGGCCAGGAGGGGAGAAGCCTCTCTCTGCCCCCGCGCCCTGACTTGATGCTTCTGGGTCCCTCTGGAGCTTTTCGATCCGTGCCGGTGGCTGAGAGAGCGAAGCGGATGGCCCGTCCAGCTGTCTGATAGTCGTGTGTATTGATGTGCTTGTGCGTGGGCTACTCTGAAGAGTGTAGAGGTGAAACTTGAAACTCAAATATTTAGTGACTATTGCAATGTTTTGCTGGGCTTTCTGGTGTTTTATATATTCATTTATAAGACTCAATAAGGAAATAAATCAGTGTAAGTAAGCTTTTTTTTTTTCCAAGTGTTGGATATTTAGATAATTCTTAGCTCAAGAATCAGAACATAAAATAACGACATCTAGCTATGTGGCTTAGATACACACTATTGGTTTTTGTCATGGTTTGTGTGGTGAACTGCTTTTTCTTTTAAACAAAATGCTGAAAATACTGCCTTTATTCAATAATCATGTATGTAAGCCTTGGCTTAATGCAATGAAAGGCTTTTTAAATAGTAAATTTCTATTTAAGACATCTTTAGCATTCTGGGAGGGTGGCTTCATTCACAGAAAAAAAAGCTTTTCATCCAGTTGACCAATTGCAGTTGATGATAAAAATCAATAAAATTTACACTGAATAACAGTCAACCTAAAACTTGTAATTGGGTGTTGCTTTCTCCTTCTCCATCTCTCCCCAACACCGTCCCCCATCCTTGACACAGTTCTCACAGCAAGGTGTGAAAATCATGGGGGGTTTCTCAGTCCATCAAGTTATGCTTTTCCTGAAAGTACTGTTGGTGGTAACAAATAGTACAGCTCAAAAATGCCGTTGACGCATGAGTCTATACCTCACCTTTACCTTTATTCATTTATCTGAAACCAGAAGAAAAGGAATGTTACTTTCAAAATATTCTGTGTTCTACTACATGTCTCCTGATCTCTGAAGAATATTTTAAATTAATTGCTTGGTAGTGCAGAAGTCTGCAGAAGTTTGGAGGCAGGAGTTGTTTGACTTCCAGTTCACATTTAGCTATTCTATGTGGTGAGCTTTGGTTTCAATATATAAGTATACTCGGTCTTTTTTTTCCCTTTTTTTTAAAGAGTGCTGTCTTGTAATTAATGTCTTACTGTTAAACTTGTTAATGAATGGCATTGGAGTTTTTGAAAATTTCTAGAAAATGCTGAGAATTTTGCACATTTGGAACATTTGGTAACCGACTTTTTTTGATAGTATCAATGAACATGCATATTCATTTTATATTATTCGGATGTCGGTAGACTTTATGTGTTGTTCAGAAGTTTGGAATATAAGTGTTGTCTCAATATAAATGCATCTTCAATTTATTTCTTAGAAGCCATCCCTAGAGTCTGATGTCTCTCTATATTGTTTCCTTGTTAGAATAGTCACACAACAATAATGGCTAGACAGTAAACATAAGAAGAATGTTTGAATGTATTACATATTTAACTATATGGCACAATAAATTACTGTAGCTTTATTGAATCACTAAAGTAATGGAGTAACTGAAAGTCTGGATCTACATTTCTGTTTTTCTGTCTTTAATTTAGATTTTTAAAAAATATATAAGAAAGTTTGCTTTTGCATACTATAAATTTGTGGTTATATTTGCAGGGATTTGCCTTGGCAATATCTATAATTTCTTGGTTTCCAGAATATCATTTTTATATGCAGTGTGACACAGTACTGTATTCAGACAATTAACAGAAACGGTATTGGCTTGATGTCGGAAGACACAGTTCCTTATTAAGACTTGTCAGCCTTCTATCAGGGGAAATACTCAAGTTCTTATTCTTAAGGCAGCAGGCAATCGCTCTGTGGAATAAAAGAAAATTCTGGCTACTTCTGATTAAGAACTGGGTCAAATGACTAAGTAGGACGTAAAAATGTTAAGGTTTTTAATTTTTTTTTTTTTTTCAGAGATAGAACTTACATCTTTTTGATAAGTATCAGAGGCCAGGGCTTTCTTGGCAAATGTGTTTATTAATGTTTGATCATGACAGTAGTCATCATTTTTTGATGCAGGTTTCCTTAACATAGTGAAAGTTGTGAGTGTTTAAAATGTGGCCTTCCCTAGTGCTAATTAAAATATTGAAATGTATAATGCAAGTAATGCATTCTAGTTAAAATAATATTAATATAATTCAGTTTCCCTCCTAGAATATTTAAAGAGAAAAATAAAAAAATACCAACTCTTTTATATCAACATTGTTAAAAAGCAAACTTTGGCTGACATCCTAGGTGTTTAACATGTACACACAGATTCTTGTATTTCAGAAATTAAATATAATTTGATAACTTCTAATTTGAGGTTTATGATACTGGTATGTATGTGATATGATATATATGTGATACTGAGTTATAGACAGTTATAGTTATTATAGTTATTATAGCTGAGTTATAATAGTTCTTAGTTGAAAAGCATGCATATCAAGAAAGGGTTTCATCATTAAACATAGATGGTGTAGTTGATAGGAATATAGAGTTGGCATTTCTGTTACTGAAGAATTTTCTTTTGATCAAAGAACCGCGTTCAACCACTTTTATTTGAGTAAGAGGATGACTGAAAATTCTTTAAAACAATTAAAATCACACTTCTTTTTAGATGTTATCTGCAAATATCAAAGCTTGTATGAATCACTACTTTTCCAAGAACTTTTTCCTAAACAGCATATGTAGTCTAATTAGGTTTTGATTTAAACTCTCAGCTAAGCTGGCAGAAGAGAGCAGATGAGAAATACGAAACCAAAAGCTGAAATGATAAAAGAACCCTTCTGTTACAAAAGGTCACATAGACCAGCATCTGCCACAAAGTTAGATATTTCAGTGTCACATCTTAATCACATATTTCTGTTATATGCAAGAGTGATACCTAAGATAATCAGAAGAAACTCTTACAAATTAAACCTTGAAGATCTGCACTGATACTCTAGTATAAAAAGGAAAAAAACACATTAATTACTGAACTAAGACCTTTTCAGAATCTGTTGAAATTTAAATCTTTATTTTAAAGCTCTTCTAAAAATGATTACTATGCTGTATTTAAACAAGCTTAAGTGTTTAAAGAAATAAACAGTATTTAAATAATATAAAATATGTAAATTAAAATTTATAAATTAGATAAATTATATAAACATGAATAATACTTAAATATTTACACTTTACAAAATGTTGGTTTAAAATACTGTGAAACTAATGTGATTGTATAAGTTGATGTTTGCATAACTTGATGGTTTTTGATTTTGTTTGGTCGGCTGATTTTTAAAAAAAGTGGAAGTTGAATTATTTTTCAAAACTAATTCAAGACAAATATGTGGATGAATTTAGTATAACTCTTCTTGCAATAGTGCACTGGTATAATAAAGGAAGTGACACTGACTATGTGCTAATGGACTTGTATTTTGGCCTAAAATCCTGATTCAGCAATATGTTTGTGGTCATTCAATTGCTTAACTGCTCTGCTGGATCAGGATCAGATCTCTTTACTCCTAAAATTACCCCGGGTGTCCTTTCCAAGTGTTTTAATCCCACTTAACTTTCTGAAAGTTAGCATCTAGTTGATCATCTAGATACTCATCCCATTTATAACATCGTCGGTGGGTGCGTCACTGCTGATGACTGGCACAGAAGTGGCTGGCTGAAGTGGATTCCACCCTAGTTCAGCAGCCACCATTTAATGTATTATGGTGTTAACGTCACATAGCTAAGGATGTCACGGCTCTGCCCTGAATTTTACTTTGTTCACTTGTTCTCTTTACATAAAGCAGTATGCTTCACATTCACCTTGCAAAGACTGTGACAATCATGCTTCTTCATTTTATGGTCTTCTAGGAAAAGTAATCAAAATGCAAATTATAGTTCTATCACTTATCCTGCCTAAAAATCATTTGGTCTATACTTAGTAATTTATCACTTCAGTCTTGCACTAAGATCCATAATGCATTTAGATCTGTGAATTGCCTAAAAGAGAGAAAGTAACTTGGAAGCTGAATTCTTAAATATTACTTCTGGTAAGAATCAGTCATAATGTCCCAGAAGATAGAAAAATAAAATAATCCATCTGATGAAAAGAAAAAAAAAAAGTAGATATCCATTATGGGCATCCACACAAAAAATAAAAGCTCAGACTCTCTTTGTAGTCAGTGGAGATACATAAGCAATTTTAGAGTCTGAGTCAGTTCACAATAAAGTGGACATCTAAAATAGGTCGGGTGGATTATGCCCTAAAAGTACCTATTTTCTGTCCATTTTCTCTGAAGAGGACATACTGTCATTTTATCTTAAATACAAACACCTCCACCCACTGTTGACCTCAAAAGTCATATTAGATGAATCCTAAAAAAGGGATTTTGGTAGAAAAATTAGTTTTGCAGGAAATTATGTTAATATGCAAAATTTAACTGTGAGAAAGTTTGTAAAATCCCACTACTTGTTCCGTGCCACACCAGCCTAGTGAAATCACAAGTCTCTTTCACTATTCTGTTGCTGAAGAATGTGTGAGCTATGCAATCTACTTCTTAGGGGTGAGACTAGGAAAGTGTCTTGTATGACATAACTGTATTTTTATGACTTTTTTTTCTTTTTTTTTTTTTTAAGAGAGGAGAAACCAAGAGTTTCTACATATGGCTCCTCCAGTTTTTATTTCTGTTAAGAAACAATAACAATTGTAGGTCATGTTCTTAATAGACATTTTTGCAGGTAGATCTGCTACAGATTGTTTCTCTTATTCTCCCTTCTCTCTATACAAGGAGGATGGATTTTTTTGTGTGTGTTGGAGGTGTCTATGTATGTGAGAATTCCTATACATTTCATTTTCTTCCCTTAGTTCAAATCAGAGGGAACTCCTAAGACTATCCAAACTCTCTCTCTCAAGAAGCACATAGACATTTATACCGCTTTACTACAGTAACCATACTGTACTTTTCTATGTACTTTTCACTGTACTTTTCTCTTGTCAGAACTGTGGAGCAAACATCTCTAAGTGAGAATGTGTGTGAGCTTGATTTACTTTACAGCATCAATCAGTTAGATGAATACAAATGTAGTGAGGCACTGGAGATATATTCTGGCTCCTAGAGAGATTTAATTAATTTGAAGATGTGTTAAAAGAATAAAGACCAAATTTATTTTTGGATTTGTGGTCTGACCTTGTTTGCAAACAGGGTAGATGTAACATGCAAATTGCTCCTTTAGAACATGCGCACTGAAGAGCTGTATCTAATGGGCTCCCAGTCCATAATGACAAAAAGAACAGGGCACGAGGCAAGTGGCTCTGAAGGGAAGTTGATCGACACTTAATATTCTCCCACCCATCATCTCATCTCTTTCATCCAAACTGATGCACATGTTGAAACCCGTATTTGAAATAACACTGTCCTAAAGCTGTTATGAAGAACCTGGCATGATCCTTTGAAGCACTGGTTGAATGCAACCCAATTGTTGGGACGGTGGTGATGATAAATGCCAAAGTGAAAAACTTCAGCAGTTTTATGTGGGTATTTTGGTCCTTTGAAGGGTGTTGGAGAACCTCATGGGAATGTTCACCGTTCATATACATTGTTCTTGAGAGTTCATTCAGAGGGTTCACCTTTAGAAGAAAACTTTGTGATTAAGAACAGTAGTGAAGATGATCTGAAGTTACCAACAAACAGCATATTTGGATCTAGATTTTTAGAAATTCTGCTGCATTTTGGAACTCATTGCGGATGTTTTAAATTACTTCAGTGAAATTAAAGGGAAATGGTAGCTGAGCAATTACAAAAAAAACCCCAAAAACCAAAAACCCCAAATTTTCATTTTTGGGATATGACATTGACATTTTTTTTTTTTTTTTTAATGTTCCAATTTAGGTAATTTAATTACTTAAGCCATTATGTTTTCAAATATATTTATTCTAAAATTTTAAAAAGGAAAAAAGTTGTATTATGTTTACATTTTAGAATGTGTTCTATATTGCGGTATTTAGGAGATATTTTCCACGGAGAAAGTATGATATCTAGAGCACTTTTAAAATGCATTTTTAATTCTTGTTGATCCTCTGCATGTTAGATGAGATGTTGCCTTCAATTTGCCTGAAAACTTATGTAAATGGTGTCTTGGGCCTTAAGTCAACAGACTTAATCTCTGTAAAACATCATAATGAAGTATCTTTATTACATTTTAAAGATATTAGCAATTCAGAACCAGAGGGCATTCTTTATTAAAGGGATAGGAAAAAGATGAGATATTTAGAGAAAATATTTTTCTCATTTTATTAATTCTTTGAGGAGAATAAGACATTTTCCAGAGTTTGCTGATTGATGATTTGCTGATCATTGCTCTATGTTGGCTAGCTTGCTGTCTGTATTTGAGAGGTTACACTCACAGGTTATTCTCAGAAAAATGAATTTTGTATGAGATGTATTCATTTAGATAAATACTTGGATTTAAAGGAAGAACTTGAGCAACTCTTAAATACTTTAAAGTCTATATTAAGTTAATTACATATCTTAGAGATAGAGTGTGTAGCAATAGAGAACTAAATGCAAGATGATAAATATAAAAATTTCTTCATGTATGCTTATTCTTCATGAGGAACAGTATGCAGACAGAACTGCTTTTCCTACTGTGAAAATTATATTCTTAACTCATATTAGTTGATTTGTTGTGCTCATGAGTCAAGAAAATACAATTTTTTTGTTAGTATGACTTCATTATTTAGAAAGGTATCTTTATCACTATAAAGTTATATTTTCAAAGGCACTAAAAAGATCTCTGTTGAGACAAATGTTTGTATTTGTATATGTGCACACTGGATTAAAAAAACAGATATTCCCTAAAGTAAAACACAGCTTGTAGAAGAATAATAAAAAAATAACAAATGAAAAATCAGATTTGTTTTTATTGGGAATCAGTGCAGAAAGATCTATGTTGTCAGAGTCTCATTTACTCGCCTTATTATTTATTAAAGTATCCCAAATGCATCTATATTTGGATCTTTCAAATTTTATGCCTCTTAGGGTGTAAACCTATCCTTTCATGTTTTTCCTTTCACTCTGTTTTCAAGCTGTTAACACTGTGGTACAGTGCTTTGATGAGAGACTAGGCAGTTTTTATTAGAAGAAATTTTTTTATGCAGAAGGGAACAAGTATGGGAAGCTCCCAGCATCCTGTGCATGGGGATGTCCTGGCACGTGCTGCCTGCCAGGAACATACAGGCTCTGCCTGGAGCAGGGCCAGGGCTGAGGGATACATGGGGATTAGATTCCACTGCCTTGAGGTTCTGCACTTAAAAAAAGGAAGAAGGTAAAAAAAACAGCCAAGGTCCTGTGGGATGGCTTTTAAAATTCTTCATGCATTTAGAGATGAGAGCTGTTCATTTTCAGTCCTGTTCTGCTGTAGAGTTAAAATCTTGATGTAATATTTCTTCAGAGAACCTGACAGAACTTAAACCAGTATTATGAAGAAGTAGGAGTTTCTGAACAAGGTACATTTGAAATATTGCCCAAATTATATTAGAAACAGAATTAATTTTTGTATTTTTACGTTTTTTCATTTATGCTTTCTGATATAACAGTCCTTGGAGAATTGACCTCTATTATAAGCTGAGTTTAGCTAACAAGACATAGTATAGCACAGGAGTTCAGGAAATGAGGCTTGCTGTTTTATATCCCAATTCAGTTAGAAGTGCATCAGGATTTCTTTTGTCTCTGTTTAAATCTTATAAATATGCATTTTTTTTGCAACCTCACTATATTAAGGAAATTAAATCATTACTGCAACAATAGTTTTTCAAAATCTAGGTACTGAGATTGATTCCTGGGACGTGACTCAAGTAAATGTATTGCAAGCCAATCTCTGTAATGACAGATATGAAATTAAAAGATTGTTTTATTTTCATTTGTAAATGTAGACCAATTTTCTTTACTCAGTAATCTACAGTGACAAAACCCAGGACTAACTCCATTGAAATCATTGGCTCTACTTAATACTGTTTTGAGAGAAGGATGCATATGGTATGCTTTAAAACTCAAATGTATGAATTCAGAGGGACAGATTTGACTCAGACTGATTTGTTTTACAAACCTTGCTACAAAAAGCAATATGTAGAGTCCTTTAAATGCTGTTTTCTTTGTCTTTGACTGACATTACTAATTTGTTTTTGTTGTTAGATTGATGATTTTTCCCTTTTCTTTGTTGTTGTACATGGTCTTGATTGTATTCTCTTATTCTTTTGACTTTTCAGGCAGTACTGTAGAAAAATGTTATAAGCTTAATTTGTTCAGCTATCCAGGGACATGAAAATCTTGAAGAAAACAAAGGAAAATTAATTTGCCTTTTCCATGCAAGACTGTACATCATCCAGAGGGTTAAGAGATGCTGATCAGTGGTATTGCTAGTTTAAATCCAGAGAAGCTGCTTTTATTGCTGTAAAGACGCTCTGTATTTATGTTGGCATAAATACAGTTAAACTTTAAGCATAAGATGAAGAATTGATCAGGTAATGGAAGTTTACTCTGTGGTACATTTCAACGCGCATAAAAAGGGCAGAAATTTTAACAATGACTCATCTGAAATAAAAATTACAGGTATTATACACATATATATGTGTGTGTATATATCTGTATATGTCTTACAGGAGATGAGACAAGGATATTACTGAAATCAGATCAAGTATCCTGGAGAGGCTAGGACAGTCCTGAAGTAGAGTCCTTTGGAAATCTGAAATGTCATGGATTATGCAAAATTAAGAAGTAGTTTAGGAGGTACAGGAAAATGCCACAAGTGTTTCTTCTAAGTGGTCTTTTAATTTTTCAGTCCTTGATTTGGGTTTTTTTCTGACTGATTTGTAAATGTAAATTACGTAGGGTGTTTTCTTTCTTTCATCAATACTTCAGAAAAGCTCCACAGTAAATGTAGAATACACAAGCATCAGTTGTCAGGATGTCATAACCAGGATACATACGAACTCTGTCTTACACTGGTCTTTGCAACTCATTTGTAGAGACCCTTTGTAAGTTTATACTGAAATTTGGATCACTGGTTGGTACAAAACCACCTAAAACTCCATGTGTCTCAGTTACCTAGTGTTAACAGATTATGGAAAAAGTTACCTTAATGTTCTGTTTTCTTAAGTGGAATATATTTGATTATTTTTATTTCTGCTTCTTTGTTGGCACATCACTATGAAGTTTATTGTTTGTTTATGTTTGGGTTTTTTAAGACTAGGATATTGTAATGCTGTAACTATCTGGGAGATCAGGTTCTTATTACTGTTGCATAATGTGATTTTTGTATTTTTTTTCTGAAAAATTTCAAGAGGCAAAGTAATGTTAGCTTGTGCAATATATAAGCATGAATTACAGTGACTTCCCAAATATTTATTTTTTATATTTTATTTGTATTATTATGTATATTTAGATAATATATATATAAAATATATTTTTCTGTAGTTTCTTTTATAATTTTTAGTTGCTGAAAAAAGAGTAAGGTTTTTATATAGGCCTGATTTGAAGATAGGCAATATTTCGGATGGAAGAGATCTTTTTCTCCTTTTATAGCTGTTTAGGTCTGCAGGAGGAGGAGATGTTATGTTTTGCAGCCCAGAGGAAATATTTAAATCTTATATTTTTACCAAAATCGTGACTGACAGGGAAGATCAGTAGCTCATAGGGAGGAATAAGATAGCTGTGAATATCAATAAGGGTTTTTTTTTTCGGGATTCCTCTAAAATTGTGGTCCTGGGTACCGGATAAAGTGTATACGATTAGAAGGATGTTTGAAATGTTTTTATGATATGTTCAAAAGAGAAGCCAAAGACTTGAAATTCTTTAGCAGTGCAGGGGCCCATACCATGCAGGTGCACCATGAGGTGCACCTGTTATGTGGCTCAAAGGGCTGGTCCTGCTTCAAATTCTGTTCTTCACTTCGTGTCTTAATAGAGTTAAAAAGAAACTATTTATTTCTTTCAGAATCAGTGCACAGTCGGGAAGCTCACAAATCTCCTGCCCTTAGGCTGTGTCTCCATTAGCATTTCAGTTCGGGTCAGGGGTGTGCTTTTGAAACAAATCTCCCACTCACTCCCACTGCCACTCTTACTGCATCTTGATTCACCACACAAACTGGATTGCTTTCTGCTGAAAGCAAAGGGAAATGAGTGCCCCAGAAGTGCTCCTAAATTGAGTTGTAGGCAGTAAGAGACTTGCAGTCTAATAGAGCTAGGGCTAGCCCGAAGTAAAACTGATGAAACACACATTATGTGGGTGCCAGGCTCTCAGCGCTGTTTCAGTTTACAGAGTGTTTCTGCAGAGCCACACTCCTTGTTAATATTCACATAGGTATAGTTAAAGACACTGAAATTCAAACTGGAGATAATTCCCAGAGTACCTCAGCAGTTTCTTCAGGACTGCAGCTCAAGCTCAAGGCCCTGAGCCAAGTTTCTGAAATGATTCGCTGCACCCGGCTGTACAGGATCGTGGCATTAGTGATAATCTATTATCCTTTTTAAATTTTTTAAATTTATTTTTATTTATTTTTTTATCTTCTGCTGGCATGCCTATGGAGGTGATGCAGATTTTTCCTCTATGCCTTCCCTGCAGCTGCCAAGTCTCTGTGCAGCAGAACCACTGCAGCTCTGCTGCATTTTGGACTCTCGGGGCTGCTTCTGTCCCTATGAAATTCACAGCCCCTTCCCAACACACGGACAGACATAAGGAACTGTCTGTGAGTGCCTCTTTACGGCAACTCTGGAGTTTTTGGATTCAGAATGGTGCGAAAATATCTAAACAATCATGAAATTGAAAAATTTGTGTGAGGGAGATCAGCAGCAATGAAAGAAGTCTGATCTGTCTTGAAAAAATACTGGCCTCAGTATTTTCATCTTGTAACTTATTTTCATGTTTCCTGATAGAAGAAAAAAATGAGTTCAATCTAAATTTTCGATACCACTAAACTGTCAAACAGATATGCAGGAAAACCTAAGCAAATGATTTTCTTTTTTAATTATTTCAATTTCTATATACCTTTGCAGACTTAATTTTCTTTGGATTTTTTCAGCATAGAGGACAAAATTGTCTCTATATTTTTCTGCACAGAGTAAAGCTTTTCTCCTTGAATGATTAGAAAGTGCCGTTTAGTTCTCTAGAAAATATGACATTGGAAGAATATTGACATGCTGATAGGATATTTGCTGTGAGTATGGGGAACTACTACCTTTCCAATTTATATGATTTAGGTACTTTTTAATGCAATACTCCCAGTACTTAAATGTAGTCATTGCTTTTGAACCCCGAGAATTCCTGCCATGTTGTGAGTTGTTTTTAAGTAAATTTACTACACTTCTAGGAAGAAAATCAGGTTTTCGAGAGGTTGTATTCCAATCGTAACAATATTCCTAAAGATCTGTGGGGTTTAATGCTTTTAGTCTTTGGTACACCAGAAGTTTTCTTAACTTTTCCCTGAATTTAAACCTGAGTAAAAATAAAAAGAGACAAGAAAAGTGATACATTAGCCTAGCAAAAATGGATAAAGAAATAATTTGCTGAAATAGTATCAGTGTGTGTGATTAATTGAAACATAAGTGCTGCCAGGTGATCAGCACTTTCTGCACTACCAGATGCTACTGAGCTGACCAGGAACTGCAAGGGAGACCAAGCAGCAGAAACATTGTCCTGCCAGCAGGAAAAACAGTCAGAGTGGCAGACAGCCAAAACTGCAGATGTTTAAGGTAGGTCATTTTAAGAGTAGATAGACAATTTATTCATATAAGGCTTCAATTGGATGTGTCTCAGATTATACTCAGATTGCTTTATCATGAAGCCCGAAGGAGCTGATACTGTGAAGAATCAGAAAACCGAAGAGAGTATGTTTTTGGTAAGCAGGGTATAAGAACTGACATACTGTGCTGCTCAGTGATCTACTTAGTGTCTTGTCCTACCTCTGGGAATAAGATTGGGAGGTAAAATGAATGCTACAACACACCAGAAAATTGTTTGTTAATTTGCAAAGTTTCTTCTTAATTCATATTAGGCAGTAGTCAATTTATCATGCTTATAACTCAACAAAAAAAAAATACTTCTCTATATTCTTTTCTATTAGTATAATTTCATACATGAAGGGATATTTTATTGTTAGAGATAAATTGTAAGAGATAATTTCATTTTCAGTGGTTCTTAGAATGGTGTTCAAAATCTAATTTTTCTCTAACTTTTATTTTTCATCAATCTAGTTCTTTTTATGTTTCATGCATTAGTTCTGTTGGTTCTTTGTAATAATTAAGTTAGGATCTATGTTCCCAGAGTTCTTACAGAATTTTTTTTGTATAGTTCCTGTAGGATTTTTGTTTTTCTGATGTTTAGTGGCAAATTCTTAGATTGAAATGAAGAAGGGTAGAAGGAAATGATTACATTTACGTGAATTACATTAAAGGGGTATAGCTAAAGCAGGAATCAAAATCAGGAAAATATAATTTTGACTATACTGAAATACCAGTAGAGGGATATATTTCTTCTATACCCCTTGCACATACAGTTTTCAGGCTGTATTAATGACTACTGACTGATAAAGGCATTTAACCTCCGTTTCTTACATGGCAGAGAAGGATTTTGTGTATTGTCCGTATAAATGAAAATGTCTGTACATCTGCTGTAATACAAGAGTTTCCTACAGCTCTGACACATTATGATGTAGACATTACCTACGATTCTTGGTAAAAAGCGTGCCTGTATCAAGTCCTCATGTGTTAAGCTTTTACTGTTAGCAGTTTCTCATAGGCACAGTTTCACATGTTACTGTTACTTTAACACACTGAGGGACGTTGTTGCACAGCCCACTTTGGTTTGATGCTACCAGGGTTGTACTAAATACATTTCCAATTCGTGCCCACCAGTGGTAAAGATGACAATTTAAAATGCCTTTTAGGATATAGCTATTCTTTTTGCTTTATTGTTTACCCTACCTAGCCTTTTCTCTTTTCCCCTCCTTAAGCTCTCTACAAACCAACCTCTCCCGATACCTTTGAATGTGGGTCTTTGTTGCAGTAATATACTGTACAAAGAAGGACAGTTTTCTGAAAGGGTAAATGAAATATGAGTATCCACGACAGAAGACTTGCAGCTGAAAAGAGTGGCTTATGATGTGTAGAAGTTGTGATAAGAATAAGCTGTGTGCCCATGAAACAGAAGAGCAAAACTACAGAGGTAGCTTGACTTTTTTATTTACTGTTTGTATTGGTTTGATTCTGGCTTGCCGTACAGAATGGAGTACTGTGAAGAATTTTTATGTATAAATACGCAGAAAAATCGAAGTCCTTCATTAAAATGGTGTTACCTTTAGACTCAGTTATGGAGTTCTGTATCCTTGGTTTAAATAATAATAAAAAAATTGTCTGTTTTAAATTTTCAGTTTTGCTGAATTCCTCATTTGTATTGTGAAGAGAGTTAAACAATTATATAATTTACTATATTCATGATTTACATTTACTTATTCATTATGTCTTTTTAAACTCTTCCTTTGGAGATGCCAGGCTTCCCTCCTAAATAAATAAACCTCAACCTTTACAACCTTTATACTAGTATTCTTCCGTTTTTTTGTTCTTTCTCAAAAATATTTTTATTTTAGATTGTGGCTCATCCTAGAGAAGAATCTTCATTGATCTGTGTATATCAAGAGGTTTTTCCCACCTTTATTGGTCATAACGAATTTTTAATTCAAAATTAAGTATTTCATACGGTTCTTTCTCCTATGCTTCTATTAGGCTTGGCAGTGCTGCATTCCATCTGCCATTGTTTCCTGTTTCACTGAGCTCTTTTAAGGAACCCAAAAGCTCCTTGGCCTGCTTTGGCCTTAATTAATCTAAGACTTGTTGCGTCCCTTGTAAACATATCCATCTTATTGTTAGTCCAATTTCCAGATGATTAATAAATAGATTAAACACTCTCATCCTTTGTAGAGAACCTGAGGGCACCCTGCTGTTAACCTTTAGCCACATGGAACACTGGCCACTAATAAATGTATTCTGCTTCTGTGTTCTCCTTTTTGTAGTTGGTTTCTAATCAATGACAACGCTTTACTTCTCACCCTGGGATTACTTAGTTTCTCTAACAGCCTTTTTTGAGAAGCATTCTCAAAGGCTCTTTGCAAGTCCAGAAAACTTGTATCAACCAGTTCTTTCTTATCTGCTATTTGTTAACATGCCAAAAGAATATTAATAGGTTAAGGAGATGTATGAGGCCTTAAGGCTCCTAACTTTAATCCACATATTTAACACTTTTGGTTTTAATTGGTTCCTCAACTATTAGTGCACTAATATGTGTGTGAAGCTGAATTTTTCTCTCAGTAGTTACAGGAAGATGTCTGCTGTCCTGCGTGGTTCAGTATGTATACTGATTTCAATATGAAACTTCATAACTGTGTATTTCTTTTGATTAATCCTAAATTTCTTTGGGACTCTTGAATAAAACAGCATCCCATTCTTGAGATAAGTTCATCTTTTACGTATTGATTTGTTCCAACCCTTTCTCTTATGATATCTGAATCATCAAAAGCTCTTGTCTTATCTTGGAAACACTGGTATCTCCTTGGTTCGCTGAGACAAAAAACTATGTAAAAAATAATTGCTTTCTCTTCTATATACTTGTCTTGTTCATTTTCTCCTAACTTCTTGGGAGGGGGGGAACAGAATTCATGATCTCTATTGGTCATATTTTCTGTACCTAGTTACTCCATATATTCTCATTTAGCCATCCTACTTCCCTATTCAGATGTACCTGTCATTGTTTATGCATCTTGAAGACCGTAAGTGTTTTGTGCCAGGTGCACTGGAAAATCCACAGATAGCTTACATGTTGCAGTCCCAAAAGTAACTGGAATCTTCCATGTTCAAAGATCTGATTTGGTTGAAGTGTAATTTATTTATTTTATTTTTATTTTTAACTCTCTACCACCTGGAAGGGAGAGTAACATATCTTTCTCAAAGAAAAGGTGCAGAAATGGAGCCATGTGTCCTGGGGTCATGCAATAGGGTCACAGCTTGAAAGGGAATAACGGGGCAAACTTACATTCTGATTGGAAATCTAGAACAAAAGAGAATCCTGGAAATATTTACTGACATAACAGTTTCTAAGTAGCCTGTTTTCCAGGTCTTTCTACCTGAATGTGTTATAGCTTCTATGCACTCATATGCCTTATTTTCTCAGGAACTGCTTTATAAAACCACCATTGCATGCAGTTTGATTTTTTTAAAAAAACTTTCCCTCAAAGTCTTTGGGATGCCACTCTCCACTATTTGTGTAATTTCCTGGTAAATAGAAAACTCAGTTAAGATGTAGGGAATTTAGCGGTGTTATGTTCAGTGCCCTCCACAGCTGAAGGTATTCAAAGACACTTAAACATCATGAAGCCGTAGGAATATCATCAAGTGGTAGTTGACGGGCTTTAGATGAGAAATATGTAGTAAGTTGCTCTGTCTTCAAAATTATTTGCTCTGTATTTTGAAATTTCCAGTTAGATTTTGCTGAGAACTATTTTTTAATATGATTAGTACTAGTAATAATTCTAAAAGTATTTTGATAGAAAATTTCCAATCCCATCTGTTGAATTCTATTGATCACATATGCCTCAGCTATCTCTTTTGCCTCATAGAAAACTGCTGCTGCACAAAACCCCCCATCCTCTGAGTAAAGAAAGGTGCTTTTATGCTACAAAAAGTGTAAAGTAACTGCTCAAACTCTCCTATCTATCCTATTAATGATT